>NW_011344063.1:0-1440 GCF_000735185.1 Notothenia coriiceps
ATAAACGAAACAATTTAACAAAATTGCTTGTCAAAATACCAATACCACAGGACAATTTTTATTTTTAAAGCACCACTTTTACCTTGAAAATCAATGCATTCTAATGCCGCGTCAATTTGACCCCGGTGGTGGTTTTAGGTATAAAAAATCTCTGGCGGTTCTAGTGTTAAATTCTTTGTATTACCTATTCATCATTTACTAAGAATAGACTGGAAGTCAAAAGGATTCTAAAATGGATTTTAGAGAACCAAAGAAAATAACATCAGCCTCAAACACACACTGTGTTCAGAAAGATAATATCCACATATTAAATCAAATCAAATCAAATCAGGTTTTATTTATATAGCAAATTTTTAAACAATAGTTGGTCGAGCCAAAGTGCTGTACATATAATAATTATCATACAGTAAGGACACTTTACAGTATTAACAACACTTTTAGGATTTTTGAAGCGTTAATGCAAATGTCCAGAAGTGAAAAGCTAACGTTGGGCTATACTGTAGAGGAACTACAGGATGGTCACATGACTTGTTATTTAGTCATTTAGCAATCTAGTCCTTAAATGATTTGGATAAAATGATTCTGTGTAGTTATTTACAACTGGTTTATTGTTCATATTGTACATATAACATATCATGGGGTTTGTGCTTTCTACTCCATATTGGCATATTTGTATTCCTGTTCTCATCTTTTAGTATCATTCAGTTATATTTATATACTTTTATAAACACTTTCGTACTGTTTGCACTCTGTAGTTTTGCTAAGCTGCATTTAGTTGTCTCTGCTGACTCTGGGCAATGACAACAAAATGCAAATCCCATAAATCCCTGCAGCCAGGCTCCAAAATCTGGAGAAAAGCTTTCCCTCAAGAGCGCAGGCTGTAACAGCAACAGATAATGAAATGACGATGATTACATATGGGTGTAACTTTTAGGTTACAGTAAATATGAGAAAATACAAAAGATAGAAGTCAGATGAACACAGTAGTTACTGGAGTGAGTTCCAGCTGTGGTGACAACATACTAGAATGAACAATACTAGAAGTGTTACTTTACAGTCTCACTTTGTCATGGAGAGCCAAGTGATTTGATATACAGAACAAAGCGAAGTAAAGATGAAAGGAAACACAACGATCAAGACAAAATCTATCTACAGGTGGGGAGCGTCTAACGGACCTCTGAAGGAGAAATAATGAGGACAGTTCATGAAGGAGCTCTTATGGGAGTTGAATATGAAAAAGAGGCTCATTGAGAAGCTCAAGGTCACTGACAAACCCCGGGGGAACTGATATCTGCTCCTGACAGCACACACACACACACACACACACACACACACACACACACACACACACACACACACACACACACACACACACACACACACACACACACTAAACAGCTGCCAACACATTGCCTTGGAGTGGAGAGAATATGGATATTA
>NW_011344064.1:0-4288 GCF_000735185.1 Notothenia coriiceps
CATTTGATTGTATGTTTGTTAATATGAGATATGTAATATGCAAAGTTCAGATGAAGAACTCATTGATTTCAGTATTATACACACCTTTTAGGTGTGTAAGGAGGGACTGTTAGAAATTAAAATCAATGTTTTAATGGGGAAATGTAGTTTAAACATGCCGTCAGTTTTAATGCTCTTTTATACTGAAAAACCAGAAATTCTTGTGCACAAGCAGTTAAGCTTTTATTCTGAAAATCCTTCATCTACGGTTAGCATTTAGCATGTGGCTAATATACGATTTCCTAAAGAGGTGAATTTAGTAGCAAAATGATATGGAGTGGTGCAAACCGAAGCCTACTGATTTAACACTACAACTATAGATGCCGAGATACTACCATGCTGAATATTAAATGAAGGTACAGTTTATTTGAATACATTATTGTTTACAGACGAGAGTAGCATGTGACAACATCCGGAATGACCGGAAACCAAACGAGCCGAGAAGTATTTTTTAGAGTATTGATTACAGCGTTTAGAATGTGTTACATGAAAAGTGATGAAAGAGAATATGAGGAGAAAAGGCGTGTTAAGCATATATTGAATGTGAAAAGAACTAATCCTCTGTTTAAATGCAACAACGGACATTGGAGACGAGGCGAGCCGGCTGGCGGGGAGGAGCCAGCAGAGGATATATAACAGCACCGGAGGAGAGATCGGCCTCTTCTCTTCCCTAACGAGGAGCGGATAACAGCTGTTTGTCTGACTGAACAATATCATGCTTGTGACCAACCCGCGCCTTTTTTAATTAAAGTACCCAATTGAACTTTCACAGAGACTCCATTTAGTCTCCTTTTAAAGCTTCTCTCCTGGACGGGAGAATAACGAACACAGTTTACACTACACAGTTTGTGTATATGATATGTCAATAAACCTTAGAACATCTTGAAATCTTGAAAGGGATGTGCAAAATAGTCATTATATACAGTCTTTAATTAACTATTAGAAGAGAATAACGAGTAATGAATATACTGGGTTGGTATTTGACAGATTCACAGGCAGATTGTATTGATTGTAGTCTTATGTTTTTGTTTACGCTTTTTGTGTGCTGTTTGTTTATTGTTTGTTTTCAGTCTGCTGCTGGGCTTCATGCGGGACAGAGACACTGCCATGTGGAAAGGCTTCCTGTACGCCGCGCTGCTCTTCCTGCTGTCCTGTCTGCAGTCTCTGCTGAATCATCACTACATGTTCCACTGCTTCACTTTGGGCATGAGACTGAAGACCGCTGTCATGGGGCTGGTCTACAGGAAGGTGACGGACGGACGGACGGACAGACAGACCAAAACACACACATGCACAGACTTGATGTCTAAAAAGTTTTCCCTGTTTGAATCCTCAGTGCCTGCTGATCAGCGGTCCGGCGCGGCAACAGTGCACTATGGGAGAAATCATTAATCTGGTTTCAGCTGACACTCAGAAGCTTATGGACTTTGTAGTTTATTTCAACAGCATCTGGATCACTCCAATCGAGATCACACTCTGCTTTTACTTCCTGTGGCAGGTAAAAACGTAACCTGACATCATAACACATTGTTTGATTGACAGTTTCTCTGTGCTTTATTTATTGATTAACAGATTTTTTTTTCTTTGATTGACAGCTTCTCGGTCTATCTGCTCTCGCGGGTATTATTGTCGTTATTCTGGTCTTTCCTTTGAATGGTTTCATTGCTAAAATTAGAAGCAGACTGCAGGTGTGAAACCTTTCATTGTTTTGCATCAGAGACTTATGTGGTTAAAGCTAAACATGTTTCTCAACATTCTGCTGTTTCTCAGGAGGTTCAGATGAAGTTCATGGACGGTCGGATAAGACTGATGAACGAGATACTGAGTGGTATGAAAATCCTAAAGTTTTACGCCTGGGAGAGAGCATTCCTGCGACGTGTTGGCGTCCTGAGAGACGGAGAGCTCCAGGCCCTCAAGAAATCTCAGATCCTTTACACTGTGTCTCTAGCTTCTTTCAACTCCTCCTCTTTCCTGGCGAGTCTCTACCCTGGCTCCTTCCAAATCACATTTTCTAATCGTCTTATAAACCTAATCATATTTGATGTAATAAACTTGTATTTGTATTATTCGCCTTCTCTGATCAGATCGCCTTATTAGTGTTTGCAGTCTACGTTTTAATCGATGAGCGAAACATTCTGGATGCTCAGAAAATCTTTGTTTCTGTAGCCCTCATTAACATCCTGAAAACACCTCTGAGTCAGCTTCCCTTTGCAATGAGCACTGCGATGCAGGTGAGTCTAAGCAAATCACCAAACTCTCTTCTGTCAATCAAGTATTAAACTTCAGTAAAAACTAAACATACCCTGATTTAATATGATCTATTTAATTATGTGATCAGGCTGTTGTCTCGCTCAGACGTCTGGGACACTTTTTGTGCCAAGAAGAACTGAATCATGACAATGTGGAGAAACTTCCTTACAGCACAGGTAAGCCATTACCCACACCTCTCAGTGTTTTCAGGATTGAAACTGTAATCCAATATTTGCACAAACACTGGAAGCAGAAGCAAACTGTTGCCTAGCTGAAAGTCGAGGCAAGGTGCTAGCCCAACTAAGCACAAACACTGGAAGAAAAGGAGAAATGTGCTACAAGCGATCTCCATGTTCACCACCCAGCAATATCTGAGCATGGATCTCCCAGGGCCCCACTAACAAGGAAGGGGAAATTCTAGGTTTCTGAGTCTATTTCTATAATTTTGTGTTAAATCATATAAAACCGTGTTCCATGTTTAGGTGGATACGGTGTGATAATAGAAGGCGGGTCGTTTTCCTGGACCAATGCTGGTCTGCCATGTCTGCAGAGGATCAACATGAAGGTGAAGACGGGCTCCCTCGTGGCCGTGGTTGGCCATGTTGCCTCAGGGAAGTCCTCTCTGCTGTCAGCCATATTGAGAGAAATGGAGAAGAAGAGTGGCTTTGTCTCCGTCAAGGTGACAAAAAATAAACCTTTATTATTTTGTCTTTGCCAAGCTGACAACAAACTAAATGTTTTATTGTCATCAAGGTAACAACAAACAGTGATTATTTTTGTCTTCGTCAAGGTGACAACAAACGTTTTCCTTTTCCTTAATGTGGCCTGTTGCAGTTCAATTAATACATTTTGTCTATGATATTTATTTGATATGTGGTGCTGCAGATAATAAAGGTTATTTTGGCTGTGCAGGGTTCGGTGGCCTACGTTCCCCAGCAGGCCTGGATCCAGAACGCCTCCCTGAAGGACAACATTTTGTTTGGTGGAGAAAGAAAGGAGAGTTGGTACCATCGTGTGCTGGAGGCCTGCGCTTTAAGAGGAGAGAACAAAGGACTGCTGCTGTATTCAAATAATTGTTCACACCTATTTGTGCCATGGTGACGTCAAAGGTGACAGTTAGTGACCAATGGCCACATTGGTTTCCTCAGGCGGTGTGATGAGCACTTCAAGGTTAAGTGGATTTTGTCTTTTCACAATGACTCATGTGAAATCAAAATTGCAATCAGAATGTCTCATTTGCCATAATATCGAGTCCCACCAGCTTTGAATTTGTCGTGTATTGGGTGTGTATTGGTTCTGTTTTTTTGGCTGTGTATTGGTTATGTATTGATTATGTTTACTGGCTGCAGGGTCTGAATCTGTCTGGAGGTCAGAAGCAGAGAGTGAGCCTGGCTCGGGCTGTCTACAGGAAGTCAGATGTTTACCTGCTGGACGACCCCCTGTCGGCAGTTGATGCTCACGTGGGACAACACATCTTTGATCGTGTCATCGGACCCCGAGGACTCCTAAAAGACAAGGTAAATACCCTGTAGTCTGATCAAACTCTCCTACCACCCTAATCTCGGTGTGTTAAACACACATTTTTTAACTGATCCATTTTCTTTTATGCATATCCCAATGAAATGTAGAGTGAGAAGATTGGGTGCACTCTGAAGATCAGGGTTGCAGTCGAGTTGTCAAAACAATCAGCTCCTATCATCTGCCTAATCACTATTAATTACACTCGTTGAAAACTCCATGCACTCTAAAAACGAATTCAGGTGACCTTTCACCTCCACTTAATTAAATGCATGGTTGCAAGATAAAAATGTGAGTTAATTGATTTAGATAAACGTTTTAAGTTGCAAACATTAATTTAGAAGTTGTGTTGACGTAATAATGTTGGTAACTACATCAACTTAATATTGTGTGTAATTTGAACTCTGATTTCTGCGTTAATTGACATACAACAAAATTCAAGTTGTAGTAGGTAATGCAATTGGCTTGATAACTTAATTGT
>NW_011344065.1:0-3737 GCF_000735185.1 Notothenia coriiceps
ATTCTAGCGCACTCGAGCTGGTTTCTCCAAAATTACCTACCCCACCTTTAAGGAAACAGAGACACTCAAAAATCAACAAAAAAGTCTTAAAAAGGTGAAATTAGACTTCCATAAACCTGCTGAATGTTGGACCTCTGAATGAGGGTTGAAATTATATTGCAACACATCTGTTTCTTCATCTTCCTGCAGCTTCTTCCACGTTCTGGCGCTGAACATTTTAATAGTTGGAACCGGCGTCCTGATGGCCAAGTTTTATCCGAATATTGGATCCATCATCAGGTATGTTTGAACCGTCCCTATTCATACTCACTGCACAACAATTACTAATAAATCAAATGTAATAAGTCAATTGTTTCGTAAACCTGTGGCTACAAAAGACACAAGATAACATAACATGGACAGAACTATGTGTAAAAGTCCTAATTACATTTCAATGTGGTGTGAAAACAGTATTAAGTTCATCATCAACCTGATGATGACTCCTGGAATTGTTTAACTGAACAGATCTGACCGTTATTGTAAGGGAAACTTCTGCAGCAATGGAGAGTCAGGACTCAGAGAGACACGAGGAGAGTTGGAGCTTTGATGTCAAACAATGATATTTATTACAAGTGAACGGCCGGAGAATTCATATCACAAGTCACAGCAGCAAAAGGTTCTGACTGCACGGGTGGGTTGTCATGTCAATTCTGATCCGCCTCGCATCTTGGTAGACCCCTTAACTAGTTTACAGAGAGTCAAGTCCACATATTGGGGATGGGCGTAAACATCTGCAGACACAGGAGATGTCTCTCACATCTGTGGACCTCAGAAAGCCAGCGTTCTCGCAGTGGTAAAACCCCCCCTGTGCCCACCAGGTCAGGCCATAAAACCTAGTATCAACATACGACTGCATTAACATATTCCTTACGGGAGATTAGAAGCAGGGATGGTCGTAAATGTCAACAAACAGAATAAGGTTAAATATCTTAGGAGTAAGGAAGAATTATTCTTTGACACTTAGGAGTAAATATTCCCTTATAGTTATATTGTGTGTAGATAGATGTAGCCAAATGTATAAAACCTAGCTTAACCTTGAAGAAGTCCAGCATTTCACTCTCACTTTTATGACCTAGTATGAGCCAAGTTGTAAACATACTGGATCCTTATTACCCACAAAGCGACTACTAAGTTCTCCTAGAGCCACAACACGTTTTATTATAAGGTACATTATCTGTCATCACCACTACAGATACCGGTAGGGTCCATAAATGTCACTTCAAAAGACTGTATATTCTGGCTGCCAACGTTTTGGAAGATTCTCCCAAATAAATATTTAGTTTCTACAAAATGTTTCGCTTCAATCCTGTCCAACACAAAGAGTCAGTGTGTCATCAGAGGTGAGAGAACTTCTGTAATCAAGTCGTAAAACACTATTTAGGAAACACACTTGAAATGAGACGCCATCTACACGTACAGCATTTGGATTTCATGTGAGTCCGTTTCTCCGTTATGATTTATTCAGCTTAGGTATTAATGGTGGCCGCCGCAAGTTGTCTTGTATGTTTTATTTACCATCTCTCTCTCTTTCTTTCTCCATTGTTTCTCCATTGTTTCATCTCATCTCTCTAAGTTAGCTAACATTTCTTCGGACATCTTTTGTTATTTAGCCCAAACAACACAACATAAATAACCTGGGTTTGGAACAGTAATATGCGACAATTGTTGAGAATACATCATTATTTTTTATATAATATTGTTAATATTCTTTAAAAAAGTCTTCTTTTTCAATGACTACTGTTTTTGTCAGTTGCTAACACACTAAAATGACACATAAAGCAGCATAATTTAAACTCACACACTCAAAGAGCAAACCCTCAGCTCAAATCTCCAGAACTCTAGACACATTTCCAAACGGTGGTCACAATCAGACAATCAGGAGGGGAACTGAAGACAGGAAGTACAAGTAGACAAGACAGGAAGTAACAGACATGACACCTTTCAAAATAAAAGTGGAAAATATCAAACAAAAACCCATAACCGTGACAGAACTAAAGCTCAACAAAAATACTTACAAAAATAAGCCACATTTTTAGGAAATAAGACAAATCATTACGTAAAAATCATTGGTTGTCAAATTGAGCAACATTTTATTAAAGGAAACCAAATCCTTCATTACAAAATTGAGCACAAACTCATAACATAGTCCTTTACACATAATAATAATAACATAATAAGCAAAATTCTTATGAAAAAAAGCTGAATTTCTAAAAATAAAAGGGCAAAAAATATGCAATTTTTTAAAATGAAATAAAAACAATCCCTAATAATAAACAATAAGCACAGATATTGAATGAGCACTTTTGAAGTATTAAAACGTCTTGAATCCTAAATGACAGAAATAGAACACGTCTAAAATCTTACCAAATACCAACAACCACTTCACAAACTTTATAACAGTTCTTATGAAGTCAGCTAAATCCTTAAAAATCATATCTATTAGTATTTTTCATGTGTAATATCTTTATATTTATAAGAAAGGTATTACACATCAAATATGTGCTAAATGCTGCTGCTGACTTACTTGGTTACTAAAAAGAAATGTTCTAAGTATCTTCGGACATCTTTTTTTATTTAGCCCAAACCTGTTTAACACAAATAACCTGGGTTTGGAAATTAACAACAATTACTCTCTGTGTTCCGGGTGCTATTAATCCTTAATTTCTTGTACTAGCCGTTATTTATTTGGTTTCTTTCTGCACTTTTACTCCTAAGTACATTTTCCCAATTGTACTTAAACACTTTTACTTACTGTGTGTACCATTCTTGTTGTAGTACTTTAACTTGAAATTGAGTATTTGTACAGTGTGGTATTAGTAGTTTTACTCAAGTAAAGTATCTGAATACTTTAAACCAAGGATCCCAAGGATTATCAGCAACATGTTCTTAACGTTTAAAAAGTACTCGTTGAGATGTGTGTATATAATTATATTTATACATGTGACATTTCTACATAATAAACAAAGTAAAATAAGTTAATAATTTGACTTTTGTGACTTAAAAAGTTGCATTTTTAGAGATGCATTTTGTTAAAAAGTCAAATGTAGTGGAGTTATTTCCCTTTCCAAATGTAAGAAGTATAAAGTAAATTAAAATGGAAATACAAGTACCTCAAACTTGCCTTTAAGGACAGTACTTGAGTAAATGTACTTAGTTACTTCCCAACTCTGTCCACCACTGACAAACAAAGTAAAATATGTAAATAATTTGACTCTCTAGTGACTTTAAGGGTTTAATTTTTAGAGATGCATTTTGGTGAAAGTAGCTTTTCAATACATGTAGTGGAGTAAAATTACATTATTTCCCTTCCTAAATGTAATGATATAGTATAAAGTAGCATAACATAGAAATACAAGTACCTCAAAATCACAATAAGGATAGTACTCGAGTAAATGTACTTAGTTAAATAGCTAAACCATAACTGTTTATATTCTTGTTTTGTATTCTATTCTTGTTTTGTATTCTATTTATGAATTTGTGTTTGTATGAATTTGTGTATGTACATATGTGTATATATATATATATATATATATATATATAAATATATAGAGACCATTCTCCTAACTTGCCTGTATATATTATATGAATGATTATATAAATTATTCAACATTATAAGTATACATTTATATTGTATGTTAACATATATTAAGATGTAAAAAAAAAAAGGGAGAAGGGGTCGGATTAAATAAGTGTAAACT
>NW_011344066.1:0-7087 GCF_000735185.1 Notothenia coriiceps
TGACCTTTCTAGAGAGATTTAGAAGAAAAAAACCCACTTCTGGGGTCATTTTATTACATATTACATTTCATTACATATCACTTGTTAGACACTTTTATCCAAAGCAACTTACATACTCAATACTGTGGGCAATCCCCGCAGGAGCAATTTGGAGTGAAGTATCTTGCCCAGGGACACAACGACATGCTGACTGCAGTGGGGTTTGAACCTGTGGTCCCCTGAGCCGAACACCAACGCACAACCCACTGCACCACATGCCTAATACAAAGTGAGTGAGTGAGATTTGAATATTGTTATCACATTTCATATCAGGAACCAGTGACAACATACACTATTGCACCAAAAGGAAACTCTTTAACCACCTATAGTGACATCGACTGACTTTTTCACAGGTTGATAAGGATTACATTGTGCTGCAATATGTTTCCCTTCTAGCATTAGGCTGTAGAGGGATTTCCTCTTCATCATGATCTGTATTCTATACAACATTGTTCTCTGTGTCTGAAATGGCCTCTTTCATTCCATTGGTGTTTTCACAGATCAGGTCAAGAGCCTCAAAGGCTCAGAACCTTTTTGTCAACAGACGAAAATGTGCTCAGAGAATCGAGGGTTCTGCTTTGTGAGCTGCGGAGACACTCTGGGGACAAATTGGCTTTCAGGGTCACGTGATTGATTAAACTTGACAAAGGCATTCCCATCCTTTGGGATTGTTAACGTGACGTGAAGTAAGCAATTAAAACGAAAGCAAAGCAGATAAATAACAGCACTTTAGGTAGACAAAACATCCACCCTTGAGCTGCCTTTGTTGTGGTACGAGGCCTTTCCACAATAAAGGAAAATGTGACTATTGACACGCCTATGTTAGCATATCAGATACCCTCGTTCGGCAGTGCTAAGCAATTTCCTCAGGGAGCAAATTTCTGCTATTTAAAACAATTCTAAAATAGGTTTTACTAAGATTGTTGCCTCTTCACTGTAGCTACACCTAACTACAGTCAGACACACAAGACATTGACTGGAGGAGATCAACAATGTCCACCATGTTAATGATGGGAGGTGTGGTCAAGTTGAAAGTGAAATACAGTAATTTTGTGTCAAATGTTGAGTGCCAGGTACAGTGTGCCTGCTCATTACATGCGTGTTATTTTGAAAGAAACCTCTGTCTTTAGTGAAAGTTTAGGTTTACGCCACAGACTTACTTGATTATCTTTAGAAAATATTGCAATATTGGCTCCCTGTTTAGCTCAGTTGGAGGAGCTGGTGGCCCAAGTACTGGGGCTTGGTCCCCATGCGTATGACCCAGGTTCAAATCCAGCCTGAGACATTTACCGTGTGCTTTCCCCACTATCTCCCACTTTCAACACTATCACTTCAATTAAGGCACTGGTTGCCCAAAAAATACTTTAAACTTTACTTACACGGACCGAATTGGGAAAACGTTAATTTCTCTTTTAGTTTCAAACTGGAACACCAATCTCCTGGGTTCGATTCCTGTGTTTAAATGGCCTGACCACCTCAACCCCCACCCACCCAAAGCAGACTTCCCCACTATTTAGATAGCCAGAAGTAAAATGTATTCAGTATGCCTGTTTCTACTGGGAAGTGAAATTTCAATGACAGTTCATTAAATTTCACATAGATGTCCATTGGTGTAAAAGTACAATCCTGGTTGGCTATGGCTCAGCATGTGGAGTAGGATTTCCACTATAATTGCAAGGTCGGTGTTTCCAAAGCTCCTCAAAAGTCAAAGTGTCATTACTGTAAACTAAACCCTGTACCCCTGTGCTCCCATTGGTTAAGCCATAACCTTGCACAGCTCCCTGCCATTAAGTGTGAGTATGTCAATGGATGAATATGAGTCACATCAACAAAAAAACAAACATACATTTGTTTAAAGTGGACCTATCATGCTATATTTTAATAATATACAGTAGTGTAGGACCATACCTATATAAGACATATTTATACTTTTTATTTTTCAAAATACCAAACAGATCATGCATTTTAGCCATTCCTTATTTCGCTCAATTTAACACTGTCTTTTCATAGGCTGATTCTGTGAGAACAGCACCATCTACAGGCCTGGCATATGTACTACAGCGTCTCCAGCGCTTTCGAACAGCAATGTCCGTGGCTGTCTCCTCCTGATTGGTGGAGTTGGCCCAATAGCCGTAGCGCCACTTCTGTGACGTCACAGAAGTGTTCAAATCTGGATCAGTCTGTATCAGATCCGTTGCAGCCCCTTTTTTAGAGATTTGGGTATGGAGGAAAATAGAGAGGGTTGTGTTTTCTGACACTTGGTGAGCATATTCATGTATAAAAGACGTACAAAAATGCATTTTGCATGATAGGTCACCTTTAATTCACCAGTTCTCAATATGAATTTAGCTGGTAGCTTACATCTTAGCACAACATTAGCGTGTATTACTTGCTAACAATAACATTAACAACATTAGAACAAAAACTGTCAGCATATGATTACCAATCATACACATATCCATAACTCCATGTCAAGCACTTGAATAAACCTTTATATTTTCAACGATTTAAAAATACTGAATTTATATCAGTTCAGTTGGCCCAGGTTTTCTTAATGGCTTTAAACCCATTTATTTGCAGCCACATGATATAAAATATCTCTGTTTGAATTAGCTTGTATTACTTGCCAGAAGGTAAGTGGGTACCACAGTGCTGATGGGGGTCAGCATTGGGGCATTAATTACACATGGACTGTTTGGATTTGCCTATAAACCTTCAGCATCCAGCCTCCGGGGGGTGCAGTTCAGGCATAAAACTAATTGTACGATGCTCCTTTCTGTCAGCTGATGAATACAATTCTACCTGCTTATGCTCGGTTGCTGCTGCTAAATACTTTAGTAGCTCATTATGTTGCCACACGTTTCACCCTGGGGACAGAAACATTTTGCATCCTGTCAAAATAAAGAACATGATTAAATTAAAAGCAACTATGGCTCAAGATAACGGATGAGCAAGTCTGTCCAATGTTTACCAAGGTTTAGAAGGAAAATAAAGATTAGGTTGGTTAAGGGAAACATGGTAGCCATTGGCTGGATTTTGCAAAACATAGGATCCAGCATCTTTGGAGAAAAACTGGGACTGAAAGTCGGACTACTTCATTCCTCACTGAATTGATTTATATATATTTGGATTTTATTTCCATTGTTTGATTAATCAATGTTTTTTTTTAGCTTATTAGTGACCTTGTTACAAAATCACCAGCTCACACAGAGTTGGCATTTTAAGTTAACCGAGAATTATGATAAAAGCTTTCTTAATTTCAAGCTGACTGACATGCTGTGTCATTGTTATTTCCAGGCTGATCAAAAGATGGCAGTTCAGCCACAGACCACAATTATGCGTTTAATTATATAAGTATCTTCTCCCTTTAAATCAGTGTGCAATTGCTGCTAAGCATCTCTCTGTGCTCTCTGCTATGTGTCTGATACCCTCCTTGGAGCCCATAGCTACCACTTAGCCTGTCCAGAGGAGTAGAATATCTATCAGCATTATAAAACCAAACCTTTGATCAAAGGATTTGGGATTATCAAGAACTTGCAATTTAGAGTTAAAAAGAGGCAGCTGATAGGTTGAACCGCTAAAACCGTTTCAGCTGACAAAGTAGATAAGGCTCAAGAGGAGTGCTGGGAAGAAATACACAATACCGATTCCAAAGCAGTGTGTGTGTGTGTGTGTGTGTGTGTGTGTGTGTGTGTGTGTGTGTGTGTGTGTGTGTGTGTGTGTGTGTGTGTGTGTGTGTGTGTGAGAAAGCCTTGAGCCATCTCTGCAGTAAGTCAGACTGTCTCTGCGTTTCTCCATTTAACATCGTGTATTCCAGAAAACTAATTGAGTAATTTCAATGAAGATTTACTATAACGGTAATTGGTATCACAGCAAACCAAAGTGAAAATGTATAGAACGGGCGCAATTCTGTAAAGGAAAGGGAATGTGAGAGGTAATAAAAAGAAAATGATTTTACAATCACAATGTATGGTTTTTCATTTCAAGGCAGAATGACAAAAAGTCATATTGAATATTGATTAACATAACTATTATTTTCTTGAGGAATCATTAATTGTTTGGGCTTCAATAGAAACAATTTGTTTATCTTGGTTGATTTATCTTGTCAGTCAAAACCTATTGGCTATTCAGATGGTTTCAATAAAAAACAAATAAAGTGGGACATCTCCATATTTGAGAGGCTCAAAACAAAAAAATTGCCGATTATTTTTGTGTTTATTTACCATTGGACAAAGATTTGCTTCCACTAAAACTGACAGACATTCATCTTTTTATAACTGAAAGTTTCAAGGTCATTCCTTTTTTGTCAGCTGGCATTAGCAACAAAACACTAACTCATATATCAGGGTATAAATGCAAAAAGGAAATACACGCACAAACACATGCAGGATAGGGGAGGGGGCAGAGCAGAGAGGCTGCCAGTTAGCTGGCGCCAGGGAGCAGTTGAGGGTTTCCATCTCTTGCTTAAGGGCACCTCTGCAGTGACCCAGGAGGTGAACGGGCACCTCTCCACCTACCAGTCCACATGAACCAGCAACCCTTCGGTTCCATCGCCAAGTCCCAAATTGGACAGACTTGCTATATATTAATGAGGAACGTTGATAAACAGAACACTGTAAATAGTTTTTGAATATTGACAAGATAGCCACACCAATGCTTTTCCTCTGATTAGGACGTCTTAATCATGAGCAGCATTTTTTTTGTATTGCAAAGCAGTTAGCCCTTGTATTCTAGCCCAATATTATAATGTTATGACCTTGGTTCCTTACTGTAGAAAAGAGGCTAAGATTTTACAACAGCACCGTTATACTATACTTAATGCTAACATCAACATGGTAATATGCTAAGATTAAGCAGATGATGTTTGCCAAGTTGACCATCTTAAATTAAACTGTTAACATGCTACACAAGTTATTTCAACTCTGACGTAGGTTCGCTGGTATCTGTTCAAGGGTTTAAGCGGCTTCAAGTTTGTTGCATCCAACAGTTTGAAAAAGCTTGACAGGCCTGTAGTTCTTGCTAAGTTATAATTGTAGGATTTCTGTTCAGGGGGAAGGGTCAATAGGCCCAGCGAGTATTTCTAGAATCAGGGAAGGTGGGTGGGCTGTGCTACAGCCTCCTGTTAGTCTCCTCATTATAGCATTCTGACAACATCCACTCCTTTGGCTCCCCAGCAGTAATGAAAACTGAAATTCTAATCCTTTAAACCAATGGATATGGCAGTTGAACCTGGAGGAAATACATGATGCAGCATGATAAACACATTTCTTCAAAACAGGCTTTGTTTGGATGTGTATGTGATGATGATGCCTGGCGCGAGGATTGCCTGTTGTCTTTAGCTGATGATATGGATTAGCTGTCCCTCTCTCTGTGCCCAGCTCTGTTTCTTCTTCAATCTGTTTAGCTCACACACAAACACACACCCACACACACACACCTCTGTTTTCTGCCTTCCTTCTTCCCATCACTTCGCATGCGGCCCTCTGGCTCGGCTCGCCAGTGTGGATTATAGCTCTCTCACAGCTATCATGATCTTACACAAACAACATTTGTCAGCTCATTTATCACTGTTCCCCCCCGGTTGTCCACTCTCGTCTATTCATCCACGCTCTATTTCTGCATCCCTGCCTCCAGGGCGAAAATGCATGTTACCTCCAATACTGAAAAATAACCCCCAAAAGTCCCCTTTGATATTTGCGCAAATCTGCAAATGTCAACGGCGATAATTGATGCTTGACTTTCGTGGTAACTAGACGGGACACGAGCACCTTGTAGAAAAGACGTGATGTGCTTTCATCGCATACCAGTGGCAGTGTCACTTTGTGCAGATGATTATCGACTGATCAAATGTGATAAGAATTGCTCTGGCTTGCTGGGTCAACAAGGTGCATGTGAGTCATATAAACGTCAATAAACATCAATGCTCAAAGTAGAATCAAAATGCTCGTACTGAAAACAACCTAGCTATTTATGCGTCTTTGAGCAGGGTTGGTTTCTTCAGATTTAAAGGGACAAAAGAACACATATTCGTTGAAATAGCAATGTCCCGTGTGTTCATTGCCTTTGCTTGCTTAAGCCTTTATGTAAAAATATATTTAGATCCTGGTTTACCCTCTAGTTCAATTCATTGGAAGAGACTAACAACATTTACATCAAACCATATTCAAGTTCCCCTGGGAGGTAATTGAGGGAAAAAGTCACTGCTGAGAGTGTTTTTCAATGTATTATTTGGGCCCGAAATGTTGTCTGTGTTGAATACAGATTGTGCAATGTCTCGCTTTTTGGTGATAGGCTATTACCTTAGTTCAGTTGGAATTGTTTTTTGTTGAGAATGTACTCTTTGAATAGCTGTCGCCAAGTTATTTCAGTGGCTTTATCTTTGGGCTTCATTATGTATTGCAGCTTACCTTTACTTTAAACAACAATGTTGCCAGTTTGCATGCTCAGAATGGACATCAAAACGGGCCTCAAATGCCTGTACCATCTGGATTTCTTATGGAAACTGTCCAATTGCATTTCAGCAAACAGAAACTTATTTTCTTTTTGTTAGTTTTTTATGAATGAACGGCTTTCATTTTTTTAACACTGTGCAATTTATAGCAGCAATTTACAACAGCTAAGCATGTTGACAGCAGCTGTCCAGAAGAAGTGAGTCAGTGTAAAATGAAAAGAGGAGAAGCACATATACAGTACCCCTTATCTTTGTTGGCGGGTTATGAAAGGTCACCTATTATGCAAAATTCACTTTTTCATGTCTTTTATACATAAACATGTGTCCCCTCTGTATAAAGAGATTATGAACGTTTCAGGAAAAAAGATTATCTCACTTTTTGTTCTGATCCATTTATATAAAAACCTGTCTGAAAATGAGCTGATCAGATTTTGGCCACTTTATGATGTCATAACGATTTTTTGGCTTGTGTAACCATTAGCCAATAACCAACAAAGTTAACCCCCCCCCCCCACCTTATCACCTGAATCTCCTCCTAGAGCACCAATGTGTTCTTTTTAACCAAATATCTCGCAGAGGGGCGTGGGGAGTGGCTCC
>NW_011344067.1:0-3593 GCF_000735185.1 Notothenia coriiceps
GTTGGAGGCCCCGCTGACTACTTTTCTGCCGGGGATCCTGCCAACCCTATGTCCTGTGCCTTTGGAGGTCCCGCCGACTACTCTTCTGCCAGGGGGTCCTGCCAACCCTATGTCCTGTGTCGGTGGGGCTGTTCTGCCGGGGGTCCTGCCAACCCTATGTCCTATGCCGTTGGAGGTCCAGCCGACACCTGTTTTGTCGGGGGTCCTGCCAACTCCATATCCTGTGTCGTTGGGGGTTCCGCTGAGAGTCCTGCCAACCCCGTTTCCTGTTCCGTTGGGGGTTCTGTTGGGAGTTCTGCCACCTCTGTGCCTTGACCTGTTTGGGGTCCCGCCGACACCTGTTTTGTTGGGGGTCCGGCCGACACCTGCTCAGCCGGATTTCCTGCCAACACCAGATCCTGTCCTGTTGGGGGTCCCGCCGACACCTGCTCCACCGGGTTTCCTGCCAACACCATATCCTGTCCTGTTGGGGGTCCCGCCGACACGTGCTCCCCCGGGTTTCCTGCCAACACCATGTCCTGTCCTGTTTGGGGTCCCATCGACACCAGCCCTTGCCCCGTCGTGGGTCCCACTGACATCAGCCCATGCTCCGTCCGGGGTCCCGTCTACGCCTGACCCGCCGGGGGTTCCACCAGCTCCTGCCCGTCCTTGTGCCCGGCCCCCTGAGATCCCCAGCCGCGGCCTTCGCCCTCGAGCCCGGCCCCCTGAGTGCCGCGGTCTTCGACCTCGAGCCCGGCCCCCTGACTTTCCCAGCCGCGGCCCTCGCACCCGAGCCCGGCCCCCTGAGTGCCGCGGTCTTCCAAATCTGCAAACTAACGAAGCACAAAGTAGCACAAAATGAAAATACTCAAGTATTGCACAAGTCCCTCAAAATTGTATTTAAGTAAATCTACTTACTTTACACCACTGGTTAACATTGACAGCCCTAGTAAAGATCTATTATTGTAGTGACAGACTTAATTTAAGTGAAGCTTGATAATGAACCAGTCTGTCCTTATCCTGATCCTGTCAGTGGAATCATGCTTGCTTGCAAAATGTGAAGCTGCACCTGCTGAGTTTCCACAGCAACCTCACCTCCTCTGTCCTTGTACATTCATTTTCATTCACCATTCAACTCACTTTGGGACTCTCCCTCCCCCCGCTCCTGATGGTATTTAGCCTCTCCCTCCACGTTCTTCCTTCCCTCCCTCCCTCCACGTTCCTGCACCTTTTTATCTCTCCCTCCCTGCATCTCTGCGTTGGCCCCCTCAGGTTTAATGAAGTCTGCTCTTGTGTAATCTCCCTGCGATCGGGCCCTCTCACCTCCCCTCTCTGAATCAGGTGTGTGCTCCAACAGAGGGCCATTGTTCTCTGGATCCTCCGCTGAAGCCTGTCTGGCACAAGCACACACCTGCAACCAACAATGATACCTTTATTCACCACACACACACACACACACACACGAGCATCTGAATACAGAGGGTTTGAAATCACCTCCCGTTATCTCCGCTGGAGGAATGAAAGAGAAAAAGATAACACGGCCAAGTTGTTTGCCCAATCTGGTGTCATATTTGAATTCATCGGACAGAGGATCAGCCGGGCTGGTGTGGAGAGGAGGAGGGAGGAGCAGAGGTGCACCCTGGGACAACAGCTATTAGACCACTGGTTAATGTTCAGTGCGTCTCCGTGACACAGACACAACTCCATTTTCATGCCCTGGTTGTAGCTTGGCTTCACATGCTCTCAGGCCATGCGGCTCAAAAATCAAAAGGTGATTCCCGCATCACAAAAGCAAGAGAGGGGGATTTCCAATACACCTGTTGCACTTTATGTTTAGGGAAATGGCAAACTAATCCTCTTTTTCCTGTGTCTACTGAAACCTGAAGTCAGTGTACCTGAGGGCATAAAGGCTGACGGGAAGCATAAGGAAAACAAACAGGGGAAAGAATTAGAGATGGGAGTTGATAATTGGGGGATTTGAATTCCCAATTGTCAATTGTCACACAGCACCACACACAGTGGAATGAAACCCCATTCAACTAACCCATCCTACTTTTAGGAGCAGTTGGAAGCTAAAAATATATATAAAGTGCAGTGTTGGGTGGGCAGTGTTGGCGTCAGGGGCCTTGCTCCTTGGCAGGGCCACCCTCCACTTCCTAAGCAAAGTATTGACTGAGCTACTCAATTGATAAGATTTATTTAATTTAATGCTATATTGATTAGAGTGATAAGACACATTGTTTGGTGAAAAAAATAGTACATAGAGGCAAGACTATTGATTTTATCATTATTAGGGTTGGGGGCATAACAACTTTTATATAGTTATGTATTTGTTTTCATTTTCAAAATTATTTATTCTTTCTTTCTTTTTTTGTTTGTTTTTTGATTTAACTTATTTCAGTTTTTATTAACAGGCCTTTTTTATATAATATGTACGCCTACTGTTTCTACTTCAATTTGCACTGTAGCTACCCTTGCAACTGGATGCCATTAGTTTCCCTACTGTGGGACGAATAAAGGATTTCTGATGCTAATCTTTTTGACCAATGCTAATTTTTACAAAAAATAATGCATCTTTTTGTAACTCAGTGCAACCTCTGTTAGCCCTTCGTTCAGTTATCTAGCCTAGCAGAATGGTGCTACTAAAAGCTAACGTTAACTAGCTTTTATCCTACAGATTGCAACGCAAATGTGTTGTTCACAGTGTTTAATTCTCAAGTAAGAAATAGGGTGTGCCGTCTAGCACAACCCTTTTGATCTCTCCGCCATGGCTATGTTCCCAAACAAACTACACATCATTTTGCATGTTCAACTGTCAGTATGCATATACAGTAAGAGGATTGATAGTCACTGAGGCATGCAGTTCAAAGAAATGGGACAACTCTGAACCGGTACTCAAATGGAACCAGTTTTTTGATTCCCGTAACCTGGACAGAAAGAAGGAAATAGCAAAGAAAAAGCGGGAAGGGCCAGACAGGGGAGCTATCAACAGATAAAGGGAAAATAAGGGATAATAAAAGAAGAGAACGGAGAGCAAAGGAAGGGTGTCTTGTTGCTGAGATGTCACATCGGCATCACCTGTTAGCGGGTAGAGGCTTTTCAAGGTCTCACATATCAGCACATATGTTTGTGTATGTGTGTGTGTGTGTGTGTGTGTGTGTGTGTGTGTGTGTGTGTGTGTGTGTGTGTGTGTGTGTGTGTGTGTGTGTGTGTGTGTGTGTGTGTGTGCAAGAGAAAAACACGGAGCCAGCTTTCGGTGTGATAGGATTTCACCTCATCGTGTACAGTTAACACACCATGTTGCCCGAGGATGACATGCAGATGTTATCGGTCTCAGAATCAGGATCTGAGGACGGCTGAGAACAATGACAGGAAGTTATACATATTAGCACATGGAATGTTCTGCTCTACTCTAGGGCTGTCAAGTTAATGCGTTAATAACAAAAAAATGTTAACGCCACTAATTATTTTAACGTGTGATTAACGCATGTGCATTTGTCCTCGGCGCGCCCCGTAGTTTCAGAGCCCAAAGGCTTGACGTTGTTGTTAGTTGGATGGTGGGAGATTCTAGCGAGAGTTTTGGATACAAAAAAGGTGTTTTAAACAGCAAGCCA
>NW_011344068.1:0-2058 GCF_000735185.1 Notothenia coriiceps
GAAGTCACGTTGTGGGTCTTTGAAGTCACGTTGTGTCTCTTTGAAGTCACGTTGTGTCTCTTTGAAGTCACGTTGTGTGTCTTTGAAGTCACGTTGTGTGTCTTTGAAGTCACGTTGTGTCTCTTTGAAGTCACGTTGTGGGTCTTTGAAGTCACGTTGTGTCTCTTTGCATCACGTTGTGTTTCAGAGTTTGGTGCTGCGTGTCTCCAGCCTGCCTCTGGTCCGCTCTGCGCTGCAGTCCGTGACCTCTGTGTACTCGGAGGTCAAAGGTCGTTACCCCCTGCTGAACCTGGTGGGGGGGGTCGCCGAGGTCGGGGTCCGCAGCGTCTCCAACATCGCCATGACGACGGCAACGCCCCTCCTTCAGAGCCTGGAGCTGCAGAGTACGCTAAATAAATGCTAATGCTAATGCTAAGGCTACTGCTAATGCTAATGCTCCAGACGGGGTTGGGAGGGTTACTTTTAAAATATAATCTGTTACATCAACTGATTACATTTCAAAACATGTAATCCAGGTTTTGTATCTCGTTACATGTAATCCGTTACTCACCAAGACCACTGCTAATGCTTACACTGCTAAAGCTGCTGATAATGCTAATGCCAATAGAGTGCCGGATAATCTCCACATGTCTACTTTTATCATTTTCTAATCATAAATCTAATCAATAGATTTATGAGCGATAGATTTATGATTCGAAAATTATAAAAGTAGACATGTGGAGATTATCCGGCTGAACAAAACGTGATCCGTCTCTTAAATGTGTTTCAACCACAGACCTTATTTCCAGCTATTTCCAAATCCTATGGAGAAATCTCATTGGTTTTTGTCGAAGGAACCGGAAGGAGTTTACTTCCGGGTTTTAGGACGCGTCACTGTGGCACTCTATACAACTGAATCTAATACCAATGCTAATAATAAAATGTGTTTTCTTAGATACTTAAAACAAGTTATTTAAAGTGCGTTAATGATAAGCTCTCTGTCGCTGCTAAACCTGATTCTGCTGGCTTTCTGACCCTCTCGTTCTCTGCAGTCGAAGTTGCTGAGAGTTTTGCTCTCTTTGGTCTCGACTCTCTGGAAAAGAACTTCCCGATCCTGAACCAATCAACAGACGAGGTTTGTTCTGCATCACTTTCAGACACGTCCATATCTGCATTACTGCAGAGCAGAGATGGACGGAACATTTTCTCACCAAGAATTTAGAAGTTAATTAAACCTTTCCCTGACTAAAAAAGACTCTTCCAGTTTCAGTTTTATTATATAAGTGCTGTCTACTAGGTGTAACTAGCCGGGTGTTGTTGACCTGTAGTTATTGGCCAGGTGTTATTAACCAGGTGTTGTTAAGCAGGTGCTTTAGACCAGGTTCTGTGTAATAACCAGTCCACCAGGTGTTGTTAAGCAGGTGCTCTGTCCTCAGGTGGTGGGTCACCTGAAGGACGCCTTCTTCCTGACGCTGGACGACGTGCAGATGTGGGTGGGGGACGGTCTGGACGTGGCTCTGGATCAGATGGAGCGTCTGTCTGAAGGCGCTGTGGCGGTGGTGAGGCAGCTTCAGGACTCTCAGGTGGGCCAGGTGGCTTCCTTTGGGCTGGACGACCTGCTGACCCGCCTGGAGGAGGCCGTCGCCCACTACCTGCCCCTCCCTCCCACCCTGCGTGAGTACAGGGGCATTCTGGGTAACTGGGGTCGAATTGGAGTTTCATTTTCTATTTCAGAATCAGAATTCCTTTATTTGTCCGGCAACGGAGAAATGTTGGGTATAAGATCAGATCAGGTAAGATAAGAAGTACTTTATTGATCCCAATTTGGGAAATATTTGTGTTGCAGTAGCATAAAAAGACAAGGCATTGAACATTAAAAGTTAAAAGACTAGAAATAAACAATCTAAAATGTAAACATCTCAATAGAAATAGAATAGAATTATAAAAAAACAACTAGAAGATCTACATGTTGAATTACAAATGTACAGTAACAAAATATAAAGCAGGATATTGTAATGTGAGGAATAGAATATTAAATATTAGATTGAATTGTTTTATACCAACAAGAGTGCAGATTAA
>NW_011344069.1:0-6331 GCF_000735185.1 Notothenia coriiceps
GGATCTTAACAAAGTTACGCTGTACATCCAGCATACTGTATCTCACTTTATTTCACATGAGCTCCAGTGTGGAACCCCACTGCACCCCCTGGTGGATCAATTATCCATTGCAGCTGGCTTCATTATAATTACATGTATCTATCACGGGGGCGGTCTCAAGTCAAGCTGGAGGTTTTCCCTTGAGCGAGGGCAGATCACGTACCAATCACGGCCCTCGCGTTTCAAACTGTCTGAAATGAATCGCTACATCTGTATGTTTATAATGGGAAAAAGCGAAGTTGAAGAATGCAGGGGGTTTGGAGTGAAAGAAAGGGTGGAACACATCGTATTACAGTGCAACATGTACAAAACAGAGAGGAAACAACTAAGACACAGGGTCAGAGAGGCAGGAAGGGAGTGGAGCCTGATGGGGATAGTGGGAACAGAAGGTGAGGGGGTAAGAGCTACCACAAAGGCCATTCTTAAGTATTTGAGTGAAACAGGATTGATTGGAATAATTTAAAACAACGTAAATACAGTGGTATAATTCCACAAGTGGTGATAGGATGATATGATGATACACACTCTTGTACAGTTGGTGGCGTTATGCACCTTAAAGTTGTTTGCAATCTGCCAAAAACCGAGAGAAGAAGAAGAAGAAGAAGAAGAAGAAGAAGAAGCCGACTCCGAGCTGTCCGACTTCAGGCACGCTTTTTGAGACCTCCCTCGGCTGCAATCGGCTATTTTCGTATAATTTCGAGGCGAGCCGCAGCTCGTCTTAAACAAGCCTAGTGAGTGACTGGCCTGAAGGGCGGAGCTTTAAAGACTTTGGTGGGGGAGTGGTCTATACTTGATTGACAGAGGTGGTGATGCAGGTTGATAGGGGAGAGACTTGTGATTTCTAACACTATGGTAGACTACAACAAAATGAACATATTTTACCTTGATTTAATTGTAATACACCTTTCAAAAATAATGCCGAAGTAAAAACATACTGATACCGGTTACTAAAAACCATGAATTAATGCTTAGACAAGTCTGCAGACAAGACGGCAGGCGGCAGGCAGGCGACAGGCAGGCGAAAAACCTTTTAAAATGTGTGTTTTCTGAATGGAGATCGGATCGATCAGGCTAAGCTAACCTGTAGCTGCTCCATCCAAACTCACAACAACATCATACAGACATAAATAAAGAAGCGACTGTATTTGCCATGACACAAACAGTCTGCGGTTTGTACAAGTTTAACTTTTGTTTCTGAACAAACATGAGGAGCTGTGAGCTCTTTGTGCTAACAGCTAACGGCTGATGTTTTGGGACATGGTGCTGACTGTTAGGGATTAATTGTGTCTTTACTTCTAAGTGTCAAAGAATAATTATTCCTTACTCCTAGATATTTAACCTATTCTGTGTGTTGACGTTTACGACCAAACCCTGGCTCTGTTATCTCTCTCAAGGAATGGGAGGCTCCAGCTATTTTGATAAACCAGTTCAACTCTCGGTCACAAAATGGTTTACGACTGTGAGAACGCTGGCTTTCTAAGCCTCACAGACAGGTGATTGAGTATTTCCAGATATCGGGGATATCTCCATTGTTCCCAGGTGTTCACGTACCTTCCCCCAATATGTGGGTTGACTCTCTGTAAACTAGTTAAAGGGTCTACCAAGATGCGAGGCTGATGAGAATTGACATGACAACCCACCCGTGCAGTCAGAACCTTTTGCTGCTGTGACTTGTGATATGAATTCTCCGGCCGTTGACTAGTAATAAACATCATTGTTTGAGATCAAAGCTCCAACTCTCCTCGTGTCCCTCTGAGTCCTGACTCTCCATTGCTGCAGAAGTTTCCCTTGCACTGACCAATCACAAAGTGTCATTTCTTGACTGGCAGCAAAAAAAAACAATCACAGCAGTGCGTCTCTGGCTGGCTCTGTCCAATCACAAACAAGAAGTGTTCTCCCTGAAGGAATACCATTTCCGTAAAAGTTGAAATGTTGAAGTGTTTTGTGGAATGCTGTGGTATTTTGTGAAATACTGTAGCGTTTTCTGAAATGCTGTAGCGTTTTCTGAAATGCTGTAGCGTTTTGTGAAATACTGTAGTGTTTTCTGCAATGCTGTAGCTTTTTTTGAAATGCTGTAGCGTTTTCTGAAATGCTGTAGTGTTTTCTGAAATTCTGTGGTGTTTTTTGAAATGTCGTTGTGTTTTATGAAATGTTGAAGTGTATTGTGAAATGTTGAAGTGTTTTTTGAAATGTCGTTGTGTTTTATGAAATGCTGTAGTGTTTTGTGAAATGTTTTTTTGACTTTCACTTCAGGGCCACCGTAATAAATACTGTATATTGAATGTATTTCCTTCGACCAATTGTACTTAATATTTAAAAGTATGCATTGTTTCCATCCATTTTCCTTCTATCACTATTTGTTTTTACTGGAGACCCACCTTGGCAAATAATATATATATTTTTAAATAAAGGCACTTAAAGGTGGGGTAGGTAATTTTGGAGAAACCAGCTCGAGTGCGCTAGAATTTGAAAAAACAGCCGGAAAAAATCTGCCACTTCCTTACAGAGCCCCTCCTCCAACACACACGAACGCGCACATGACCAATGAGGGCACGAGATAAGTTTGTGCACAGATGGAAGGCTGACAGGCAGGTAGGCTATCCAGTTATTTTAACCGGGCCGGCTAAAATGATTGGTGATACTTTTTACAGTATTACGGCTTCCACAGATACATTTTTATAAGTCAAAGCACTTAAGATATGCATTGCTATCGTAATGTTAAGAGCATTCCATGGAATATAACAAAAAGTGTATCTTGAGCTGGTTTCTCAAACTTACCTACCCCACCTTTAAGAGTTTAAGTTATGCACCAGCACTTACAATGGTATCGCTTGTTTGAAGTAAATATATGTCAGCACTGTTCTTGTTTGTTCTTTGTTTGAATCTTTATTGTTTATTGCACTTTTTCTTAGTGGCTTTGGATAAAAGCGTCAGCTAAATGCAATGTTTTTTCTGCCTTTTTTTGCACAGAACTATGTTTCTTTGTGCCGTAGCACCAACAACTGTCATAAGTGGAATAATGGGAGAGTAGGGTCTGGAATCTGTGTCTCTGCGTGTGGATGGAGAACAACTCTTAACATCGCTGCACAGCACCTCAGCATGTCATGAAGTGCCTTTTATTGGCTCTATCTTTTCTAAAGCGTTTTGAAATGCATGGGGTTTAAAGGCTCAATATAAATACATTTATTTATAATGTCATAGAAAAGGAAAGTGGCATATATTGATATATATATATATACTTATAGCGTCCCCCTGGTACACTATATCAGTATCAGGTCTTCAGCATTAGCCTGACATCAGCATGACAGTGTTAAATTATAGATTATGGTTTCAGTCTCCATTGCACTTTGATGGCAGATGGATCCATAATGTTATAAATGCTGACATACACTGACAGATAGGGAGCATGCATGTTGCATGCATTAGTATTGACGTACACAGAGTCAATACTGTATACTTACAGATTCCGCGGTTAGCCTTCGATGAGCACTCTGCTAGAATCATAAAGTATGGCTGGCCACAGTCTTCAGTGTTAGCATTTGAGAAGTGACATCAATTAAAAACCATCTATGACCTCAACTGGGACATCTCTGTCTGCTCTTCAGGGAGGAGACTGCAATTAAAGGTTGTTGAAAGGCGATATTCAAAGCAGAAATGAGAGGAAGTGAAGTCTACGGTACAACTGTCCTTTAAGACTAAATGCAGCTGAGCCATAAATCTATTCAATTAAAAAATGTGACATTAATGTGAATGTACGACTTACTTACATTGATTAAAAATGGCAGTCTTGCCCGTGTATTTGTGAGCGGATGTTATAAATTATGTGAAAGTTCCTTCTTCACTTTCTGTACTGTGCAATTGCAAAACTGGACTCCACTTCATCCACAACTGGAGGTGGAGGATCACTTTGAAAGCCTTTCATCTTTTGCCAGACACAATTAGTCAAATGGGAAATTATTTTTCAGAGCCAGTATAATGGATAAAAATGGATATGTATCCCTTACTTCAAATGCCCTCAAAGGCAGCACACAAGAACATTCATCCCGTAACTTTTTCTCTGCATTAGCCCTGCAACGACAACAACTGTGTAGGAAATAATGCACAAAATATTCATATATATTCATACGAGGGGGGGCTAAAGAGAAGGAATATTTCTCGGTGTTTGTGTTTTGTCTGATGAAATGGCTTCCAGGGCCAGGTGAAATATTACAGCTGTCAGTATTTCTGACAGAGCCTTTATTCTGCGGCTGCTGTGTGATGGAGGACTCCAGAGACTTTGACACCCTGCTAAATGTTTCCGCCTGGCTGCCACTCTGGAAGCAGTGATAATGGTACGCTGGTGCTTGGAAACACAAGCTTCAGCCTTACCCCGGTGCTTACACTTTATATTTTAGGGCCAAGGGGTGCAGGGCCACAGCCAGTGTTAGCCCTGTGTGACTGCTGTCAGTGGCCGGTGCTTATTCTGGTCATCCATCGAGTCAGTGGATGTTCTGTGGTTTATTCTGCAAAGTATTTCAATTATACTGTCCATTGCATCGCATGGTAGGTCCCTAGCTAGTTTGAATGACTTTGTATACTGCAGGGTAGCTTGTGAATTTACTCCAGGTGGAACTAAAGTCTGATTTAACACTTGATTATATTTCCCATCATTCATCCAAATCAAAGTAGCAAAAAAGGGCCTCAGGACTCCAAACGCACAACACCAGAACCAGGTCAAGATTAACAAAGTCTTTTAACTAAAAAGGTACAAATACAAGAAAATCGCAAAGGCAAAAACAGAAAATGCTTACTTTGAGGATCAAAAAACTGAGAAACTTGGGGATCAAAAATGCTAAACAAAAAAACACTTTCTTGAAAATCACCAAACTGAACACAAGGAGTCTGTCAAAGAATACTTAGTCATGAGCAGAGTCACGAGGGGGGGCTGGCCGACTTGATATGACGAGACAAGACCAACTGGCACAGGACAAGGGGGGACGCAGACTGTATACACAAGCAAGGTAGGGGACACAGGTGGCAAAAATTAAAGGGAGGGGCTGACAATCACACTGGAGGGAAAAACAAAGTGTAAGTTTAGCCTTTACATGTTCATAATTTAATTGTACTATGTATTTTCTAAGTGTAATAATTATGATTTGTTGTAATATTTCATGTGTGCAATATTTAGTCTTTTATTTTTAAGTCCAAGCTCACGTCTCGTTACGCTGTTCTCGCGTGAGTTAGAAAGCGAGAACGAGACAAGAAACTGAGAGTAAGATGCACGGATACAGCTCCGTTAATTAAGTGTATTATTTATATATAAGTTGTAAGGACTGAAGAATACTTCCCTCTGTTTGCAGAGCATGCAGCCAAAGAGGTATGTTGTTGTGTTAGTATTACTTTTATGTTTATTAATTTGCTAGTCATCTCACATGCTGTGCATGTTATTGTGTGTCTAACACGAACAGTGTTGGGACTAACGCGTTACAAAGTAACGCAAATACTTTTTATGGTAACTAATAGCGTTACTACATATGTAGTACTTCATTTCAGACTCCAGCTTACAGCTTCCTGCCTATGACCTGCCTAAAACCAGTATAGAGGAATGTTAAGCCCTCCCACTATTTTCCAAGAGGGCGTTGCCAGATTTTCAATTTCAGGTTTTAACCAGGAGATGGCGCTTCATTCACAAATACAGAAATGATGTTGCCTTTCGTAGTTGACAGAAACTGCTCTGAAGAGCATTTGAACATATAGTCTTTATATATTAAATAATCATAATAATAATTTAAATGTTTACATTACATTAAACCATGCATTTTGTAATGTCAGCATTTCATTTAGAAGAAAAGTAGTGATATTTGATATTTATACTCTATTCCAACAGATTAAACCATTTTCCCACTGTAGGCCGATGCATGAAATTCTTAAATTTTTATATTTATACAGTAAATATTATGGAGCCGCTGTAAAAAAGGATTTGATC
The DNA here is from genome assembly GCF_000735185.1 of Notothenia coriiceps. Classification (NCBI taxonomy): domain Eukaryota; kingdom Metazoa; phylum Chordata; class Actinopteri; order Perciformes; family Nototheniidae; genus Notothenia; species Notothenia coriiceps. Next base: position 6,005 of record NW_011344069.1, read on the forward strand.
ATTAAGTTATTGTAACTTTTGTCTTTAAGTTACTTTCACTTAACATATCAATTTATGCAATTTCTACTTAATTTCATAAGTTGTTATTATTTCAACTGAGCTCTGTAAACCAGTTCAATGACCTCTAAATTCTATGAAGTCAATTTGACTGAACAGTGAGTTGTGATGTGTAATAATGTTCTGAAACTTTCCATGGCCTCTTAACATGGCAGTAGTGTTGACATATTCCTACCCGGTGAAAATAGTCCCGGTCTCATAGTTGTTTTCCTTAATTGAATGCATTTAACAGGGACATGAGTTTTTAATTTTTTTACGATATACAGCAAG
>NW_011344070.1:0-2631 GCF_000735185.1 Notothenia coriiceps
CACACACACACACACACACACACACACACACACACACACACACACACACACACACATGTTGAAACACACACATGTATATAGATACACACAGACATGTATTAATACACATGTCTGATATCAAACCTCAGACTGCAGCAGATATTTAAACCTGCAGACACACCCTCCATCATTCCCCAAGCTCTTTCACTAATGGACTTATCGATCCACACACACAGTCACACACACACACACACACACACACACACACACACACACACACACACACACACACACACACACACACACACACACACACACACACACACACACACACACACACACACACACACACACACACACAGACTTATCGACTTCCTGTATAACTCAACTGTTGTGTATTATGACTAATGTGTGTGTGTGTGTGTGTGTGTGTGTGTGTGTGTGTGCGTGTGTGCGTGTGTGGTCTAGCATTACTATACTTGTGGGGGACCTAAATCTGTTTACATAGTCATGTGTGGGGACTCGCCTCCCTTATGGGGACATAATGGGGGAATCATTCATTTTAGGGTGAAGACTTGGTTAGGGTTAGGCATGTGTTGGTTATGGTTAAGGTTAGGATAAGTCTCCAGGAAATGCATGTAAGTCAATGTAATGTCCCCTGAAGTGATGTATACATGGTATGTGTGTGTGTGTGTGTGTGTGTGTGTGTGTGTGTGTGTGTGTGTGTGTGTGTGTCTCAGTGAATGTTGTGATATTACACTGTTTTCACACCAAATGAAGCTGATTTTGGACTCACGTTACTCGCGTCACTCTGAAGGATCAAGCTAGTTCATTAACTGAATTAATCTGTTTATTTAACGAGAAATAAGCCAATAAATAATCATATTCTGCTCTGATTTATTATCAATAAAGGTATCAAAAGGATGCAGAAATACCTCGATTATAATTCGGATTCATAGGAAGTCTGAATTCATGCTTTGTCTTCATGATGACAAGCAAACAGCTATTGAAACGCTAGTGCTACGCTAACGTTGTAGCTGCTTCATCGTATTAATGAGGACTAAATTATTTAAACACACAGATATCTACATACTGTGTAACTTTAAAAGGATGGTTATGAAAGGTATATTATTGGTGACAGGAGCACAGAGACGTAACAATCATCAACGTGAGACGCTTTTGAACAAATCTCGTACTTAGCGCTTTAGTATTTGTATCTTTGGGTTGATTTATTTGTTATTCCTCTGCATGAAAGGTTTTTGAAAGCTGTTGAAGTGATGCTAATAGCTTTACCTCTGTGTGAATCATGCCTCAGGAGAAGAGGAAGTGGCAGACGGAGATTGAGAATAAGAAGCGACAGCTGGAGGACGACAGGAGAGCGCTGCAGCATCTGAAGGTGATCAGCTGTTCCATACACATGTTCTTCTTCATGCATATTTATAAAGTATAAGAGCATTACAAAACTCAGTAGAGATGCAGAAACTCAACCTTAAAGTGTTTCCTCTGGTCTGAGATGTAAAGTCAGCATCTGAGTAAAAGATTTAGTGAATTAATAATTCAACATTTTCTTTATTGCCTGCACACAGACCTGATGTAACCTTCAATGCAAAATCCACTTCGTCCTGATCCATCTTTATAAAAACCTGTCTGAAAATGAGCTGATCAGATTTTGGCCACTTTATGATGTCATAACGATGTACCTGAATCTCCTCTAGAGCTCTATTGAGTTCTTTGTAACCAAATGTCTCTCAGAGGGGCGTGGGGAGGGGCTCCTTATTTTCATCTAAAGTAACAGACAGAGAATCAGCACTTTGGAAACAGGGCTGAAACAGAGGGGATTATGGGTAATGCTGCAATGATCTGTTTGGTGTTCCAGCCAATCAGAGACAGGCTCTGGATATATCTGAGACCTATAGAGTGGTGCAGTGACTCGTCCTAAATCCCGAAAGTAAGCTGCGCTTTGGTTCCCTCGACAAAAACGCAATGCAGTCTCTCCATAGGATTTTGGAAAATATCTGGAAATCAGGTCTGTGGTTGAGACGCATTGAAGAGACGGATTACGTTTAGTTCAGCCGGATAATCTCCACATGTCTACTTTTATAATGTTCTAATCATAACTCTAATGTCCAGAAGCTAAATGCTAACGTGATGCTATAAAGGAGCTACAGCCGAGTCCAGCAGCACGACTTCAACGTCACGCCAACTTCAGATCCATATTCAAACACACAGACTCTAAAGTGTTTGTTTGAACAGTCTGCAGGAGGCAGGGACTCGCTCTCAAGCAGAACAGAAACTAACTTAGAGGAGTGTTTACGTGTTCGGCGTGATGACGTACAACGACCTCCACGACTTCTGTAGTCCTATTCAGCCACTTGGTAACAACCATCGTTTCTCATTACATTGCATTTAGCTGAGGCTTTTATCCAAAGTGACTTACAATAAGTGCGTTCGACCGACAAAATAGAAACTTGAAGAAAACAGAATCATATAAGTACATCAGGTTTCATAGAGCCAAACATTTAAAGTGCTACTCAACTGGCTTTAGATAAGCCAGTCCTTTATTAGTATATAAGTGCTTTGTTAGTAATTCTATCTCTGGAAGTGGAGTCCAAAGAGATGAGTTTTCAGTCTGCGCCGGAAGATGTGTAAGCT
>NW_011344071.1:0-7738 GCF_000735185.1 Notothenia coriiceps
ATATATTTAAATTTCTTCCGTTACGAAACAAACTTACAAAGCATAAAATGGAAACATTTAAGATTAACTTCGACCTCCGGGGGGTCTTAAGGAGTGGATTGAGCAGTGCCTATCTCCAGAAAAAAAAGCACCTAAACTACGACATGCAGAGCTACGTGAANCCTAACCTCGTCACGATAGTAGGTCTTTTTTTTCGTGGATTTGATGCGTACTCTCGATGCACTCTCGTCCATCTGGTGACCTTTTCATAGCTGCGTAAGTTTCTCAAAGACTACGCCCAGAACTTGTTTCTCCTCACTATAGTAAGACCCCCCGGAGGTCGAAGTTAATCTTAAATGTTTCCATTTTATGCTTTGTAAGTTTGTTTCGTAACGGAAGAAATTTAAATATATTTATAAAACTGACAAGTCAAATCAAGCAATCTGATTGGTCGATAGCGTTTTTGCGGACCTCTTTGATTACAGATTTGAAAACATCGTTGCTTGCTTTAAAAGTAGCAAAATTCATTATGTTAAACCCTTCAAAAGTATCTAGATACCCCTGCCCTAATACCAAAGGAACTGCACACTGAATATGTTTTGCCGTTTGATGTCTATGTCTGGACCTTTTGCGTCAAAAAGGAGGGCTTCTGCCCCGTTACTTCTCCGCTGCTTTCTGTTCCAGTATGAAAAGCAAACTGCAGGCAGTTTGCTTTTCAGCCCAACGGTATACTGTTTTCTCAGACGCGGAGGGATACTGACTTGTTGTGAAAAGTAACTTACAATTCTAACCGTGGTATACGCTCAGTATATCACGGCTAAGAACCAATCAGATTGCTTGATTTGACTTGTCAGTTTTATAATTGGAAATATATACTACATACATGTCCCCATATAATTGTGAATATATAATACATACATGTCCCCATATAATTGTGAATATATAATACATACATTTCCCCATATAAATGTTAATATATAGTAAATGTATTTTCACATATATACACAACCAATATATTATATATATTTACATATATTACTCAATATATGGAAAGCGGCAATTACTGATGTATTATCCCATATATTGCAATATATTAACACAATATATTTTTCTATATATCTTCAATATATTTGTAGATATGAATAAATATGTTTTTCATGTTGATTATTAATCAGTTGGTGTAGCCAACAGCAAGATTTCCTTTATTAAATCTTTTCAATTAACCAGTAAATCAGAAAACAAAATAATGCAATATATTGACAGTTAATATATGGGGACATATATTTTCTTTGCGTAAGGGAGAGTAGGAGAATGTTCAGTCTTCAAGCCCCAAGGAAAACCACTGTCTGCAGCCTACCAGATTCCGACGCCTTCAACATCCCTACCCATGTTACCTACGGCTACGCTACAACAAGGTGAGTTTCTTTATGAGTGATCGACAATGTTTAGAACCAAGCTAACTGACGGGGCGCTTCTATTTTAACCGGCGCAGACAGGGGGGGAGAGTGAGCGATACAGGGGGAGAAACGCAACAGAAGAGACAATTGAGTGGACAGCATAGGTGGAGAGATTAGCTACGAACGGAGACCTAGCGGCAGACAGGGAAAGAATAATAACTACACATTGACAGACTAGCACAACAACCAGAGTTTCCGTTATAATTTTTGTTTGCCGGTCAACATGTCCGTTAAAGTTTAAATCTTCCCTCATGTAAACACATAATAATGCCGCGGCAGCCGAGCTATACTTTGCCGCCACAAGACGTTGCCAAGTAACGCTTATTGTTTGTTTAGGTGCACTTTGATAAGCAGGCAGTCATATCATTAGCTAGAACTAGCTAGATCTGATGGATATAGACAAAAAACACCTTCTCCATCGCTGTCCCCACCCTCTGGAACTCCCTTCCACAACACATCAGAGCCTGCACCCACCCCCCCACCTTCAAAACACTGACCAAAACACACCTCTTCAGACTGGCTTTTAATTTGTGAATTGTGTTGTGTTACTGTTTTAATATGTTTTAATTATATTATAATATGTGTTGCTGTTTCAATATTTTTTTATTCTATTTTATCTCGTTTTATCACCACTGTAAAGCATCTTTGAGCACCTGAAAAAGCGCTTTGAAATTAAATGTATTTATTATTATTAAAATTAACGTTGGCTATTATCTTTCCATTTTGTTTGCAGTACCAGTAGTAACACCTACGTTGCCTGTGACGTCACCCTGGAGCATTGCCAGAAGGACCAAACTTTAACCAGAAAAGTTACACAGCATGACAAGAAAGGTTACCAAGTATATAGTTAAAGACATGGCGCCCCTTTGTCCAATATCAAGGCCACACATCAGAGAGATGCTTGACGAGTTTGACAACAGGTGGAAGGCACCCAACCGGGATACTTTGGCTAATACCTTGATTCCTTCATGGTATGATGAAGAAAAGTCAAAACTCATACGTGACATTGCCAGAAGCCAGTTTGTTGCCATAACCAGTGATGGTTGGACCAGTGTGGCCACAGATCATTTTCTGACGTTCACCGCACATTTCATTGTTGACTGGAAATTGGTGAGTCGAGTGCTTCGCACAAAAGTTGTATGTGTACCACAGACTGGAGAGAATGTGGCTGTAGAAATTGAGGACTGCTCGGCTGACTTTGGATTGAAGGATAAAGTGTCCATGATCACTGTCGACAATGCTGCCAACATGGAAGTTGCTGCTGAGAAGGCTGGTATAATTAAACTTGGGTGCTTTGCTCACACTCTAAACTTGGCGGCCCAGAAAGCAGTGGACAACCCAGAGGTGGCCAGGAGGAAAGGAAGAATATGTATTATCATTTCTTGGTTCAGATCAATAAACATGGGGAAAGTAGTGCTCCGAGAAAAGCAAAAACTTCTAGGCCTGCCAGATCACCTGCTAATCCTCGATGTTAAAACGAGATGGAACTCTACCCATGACATGATGGTGCGATTTCTTGAACAGTATCCAGCACTGCTCTCGGCATGTCGGGATGAGAGGATAAGAAAAAGCCCAGAGAGTGAACGTTTGGCCAAGATTAGTGATGAGGACATTGGTAAGGCAGAAGAATTCTGTGCGGTCATGAACATTTTTCTTTCCTGCACTGTTGCCATGAGTAAGGAGAAACAACCCACTTCCGGCCTGATCATTCCTATACTCAAGAAGTTGGAGAAGTAGATGACCATCAAGCCTAATGACTCAAGATTCACCAAGGAGATCTAATCATCTGTATCAAGCAGCTTGCCCAAGCGCTATCAGGTATTTTCAATCCAACAATATTGTCATCTTTTTAGTGAGATGTTCTGCTGGCTTAGTTGGTAAGGGGGATTAGTAACATACTGCAGGCCAGCAGCTGGCGATCGGGTGTCTTTTCCCTGATGGGTTCAAATCTTAAAAAGAAAATGTTCAAGCACATTGATGCAACTAGAAATATTTGTATCCGACTTCCAAAATAAAACACATTTTTATTGATTATAGAATTCCCTTTGGCATGTCAAATCGTTCTAACAAATTCTGATATCATAGGGCATGAAAAACAATAACAAATAATCATTTATAAAAAATATCTAGATAAGTAACTTTGAATATTTAATTTGTTATCCCCTTATGTGTTTTCAGTCTGAGTCTGTCCGCCACTTTTTGGAGGAGGCTGCTGCTCTGGATCCTCGATTCAAGGGTACTGTGACTCATGATGATGCCGTCTGGGAGCGGCTGGCTGCCTTGGTCAATAGGGATAACATTGGAACATGTGCCACTGCCCTCCAGCAAGAACCGGCTGGTTGTGAAAGTGATTGTGCAGCAGGCAACAGTGAAGAACTAGAGGTACAGTATATGAAAGGGTTGACAGAAGCATTGGGGGGGTCTGAGTATTCTCCATTTATAACCAAGTTCAGTGAAATTGCAATATTTGTAGAATTTGACCTGGCCAGTGAAGGGGAAAAGCTGGTTTCTCATTTCTCACCATGGACATTTGTAACAGTATTAATTACTATTATGTGCCACTCCTTCTTGAAAATCATACGTGTGAAATGAAATACTAAATTATGTTACACACTGTAGTCATTAGTGATCAAATTGCTGAACCAACTTTATCGCTTTGATGTGCACATGAAAGGCTTAGCATACAGGCCTTACATGGTTTCTAAGGCACATAAAAAGGTCAGACCCAAGTCAGAGAAAATTATCATAATTATAAACATGATGAATTTATTAATGAAATATACAGGATTGGTAATTATTTACTTTTAAAGATAACAAATGTATTTTGTAAGGCTTTTACTATAGGCTACAAGCCAAGTCTTAATTAAGATGTTCCTTCTTTTTATTTGTTGCAGAAATCAAGCAAAATAAGAAAATCTGGACTGGCAGAACTTTCGAAGAAGAAGCGAGGTCTTGATTACCCACCACGTTGAAGCTCCAAAATCGGACCATAATGCGTGCCTTCAAGGAAGTGGAGGATTACCGGTGCCACATGGGGAATCACCAGTGATATGGACCACTGATTTTTTGGCAAACCAATCAGTTTCGTTTCCAATGCTGTGTCTTTTGGCAACCAAGTACCTTTTGTGTACAGGGAAGCAGCGTGCAAGCGAGAGAGTGTTTAGCTCAGCAGGTGATATCCTGCGCAGTGAAAGGGCCCGTTTGGATCCAGAGAGAGCAGATATGCTCATCTCAGTTACTGAACTGTGATGATGAAGATTTGTTTGTTTGTGCAATGCCGAGATCTCACAACCTTTATTCTATTATTTATTTGTTCTCTGGTCGAATCTCAGGTTTAACATGAATTATTAACGTGCGCATTATATATCTGTTTGCATTGACAAGATGTGCTATTCACGCAGCACACACCTGATGGTGGGTGTTATAAAAAGATATTCCATAATCGGTTTCTTCGTTATTATTTTAATGTATTTTTCATTGTTTGTTCAGTACTAAAAGGTCCAAGAGAAGTCCCACAATTGAATTTACGTAATATTCACTTGACATGTTAACTAATATCGCAAAGCGCTTCATGGGAAGTAATTGTGGGATGATACATTTCCAAAGTATCACGATATTTATCGGTTGAGTATCGGTATCGTTCTCAGTGGTATTGGTATCGGTATCGTAAAAAAGTCAACGATAGCATCCCTACTCTCCATTGACTTCCAATACATAATTTTTCCGAAAATAAGGTCCCATGGAGGTCCCACCGGAAGGGAAGGACTTCGCCCCCACCTTTTACAGCCGACGTCATCAAAAAGTTGTGCGCGGCATGGTGGGGCAACAGAAGTGGTGTTGTTTTCCAGCAGTTCTGAATGACAAAGACGAGGTAGCAACTGGTAGCAAGCATTTACAAACTGTACCCAGCATCAACATGGTCTGGTTGTTGCGTATACGGTTGTACGAATCACTATTCCACCGCGGACTAAAGTTTTATAGGATTCCGAGAGGACCACGACGAACTTTCAAGAGCACCCGGTCGCGTCTGTGGCTGCAGGCGATTAAACGTGTGGGACTGGAATGAGGACATAATCAAAAATGCACGCGTCTGCAGAGCGCCACTTATATCCAGTAATGAGGTTATCTAGCCTACTCTTTCATTTTTACGCGAAAGCCCTTGTTTACATTAGTGATTGTCTGTATGATAGTTTAGAATAATAATCAAATGCAGCTAAAGTTGGATAAGCTGGCGTTAGATTTGCCTAGTAGCTTGCTAGGCTAAACAAACGTGTTTGTGTTTTATTTTTTGCTGGCGAGGCATCCATTGGAACTCTAAGTAGTCTTGATTTTGTGGCCATCTGTGTTCATGTACACAAAACAAAGCCCAGAACCCAAATTCAAAGATGGACAGGTAAGATTAGAGTTGACATTCCTATCAGTCGTTTTGTTTTGTTTTCCTCTCTTGCATAAGCTTTGTTGCCTACAGCTGCTGTTTTTGAGATATCGATTTAGTCTAACTATAATTTTGCTGTTACTGTAGGTACCATAGGAAAAGGGAGGAGAGCTGACACTGCAGCAAATCAACGTTGTTACTTCTGGAAACTCCAGAACAGAATGCAGCATTGGATTCCAGAACAAGAATGCAGCATTTGGGGATTATTGTCCCTGGTAGTGGAATATATTTCCTGAATTATATGCAATATTATCTTACTATTAAAACTTTGATGATTGGTCCCCCAGTTTTCCCACCCCTCCACTTGAAAGAGTCCCCCAGGGTGTGCTCCTTAGTGTGTGTGTGCTCCTGCCAGGGCCCATGCTCCAATTGCTATATGGTATGTTCTGCTGTGTGACGTGTACACTGGCCCCTGGATGGGTCAAATGCAGAGGGAAAACTCCCCCTGGGATCATAATGTATCTTCTCTTCTGTCCATGGAAAAGTTGTTGAAAATTCATTCCGTAAAAATGGTGTGAGAACCCCTGAATGTGAACTTTTGTTTTGCATTGGTGCCACACATGGCTAATTTTTCCTTTTCTATATTAAAGCTGAAGAGGATATCCAGTTCCAAAGAGGAGAAGTACGTGATCTGAACCTGAGAATACAGTCCAAACTTCAGGAGAATATGGTCAACTGCGGGACAGGGAGGTTTGACACACTTTTTACGAGCAGAAAATGATAAGACTGAAAGAGGAGCTGCAAAAATATACATTCTCGCATACCACCACTGTTAAACATTGGACCAAGTTGATTTTTCTCACATTTTTATGTATGTGTGTGGACCTCTCGTGGTCTTTGAGTGGGCTGATATACAAAAATGATGGGCAGCGTATAAATAGGAATTTCACAACAAACTTACAGTAGAGGACCCACCTATGATTAATATATTGATGAAATTAAGGTTGATGTTGTGCCTATGTACATTACTGACTTGGCTTATTAGAATTTGGAGTATCAAAAAACCACCTTATCAAATATTTGCGGAGGAAATAGGTCCCTTGCTATCGCCTTGGTCCTCAAGCCACTCATGTTAATGGACCAAGTAAGGGTGCAGTACTTAAAAATATGCCAAAAAAATATTCAAGCCGCAACTTTAGAAGATGCCGGTGACATAATAGAATTGCACAGAAATGTTCATAGCTAGAACCCAGGTAATACTGACGTTCCAGGGCCCAGGACATTGGTCAGACCATAAACACAACAATACCATTAAATATTTTGGATCGGCCATCAGTCCAGCTGTTGCAATTTCATTTCTGTCTCCTGGGTGGGGTGGACGGGTTTCAGACAAGCAGATCACTAAGAGAGTCAGTTTCCTCCAAACTTTTGGAGCCTAGGGATGAGGTTTAGCAGAACAGAGATTTCTCATCAGAGACGAGCTTGGGCCTATGGTGCAACCCTTTGATGTCCCTCATTTCCACAAAAGGAAAAGAAGCAGCTGCACAGGAAGAGTGGACACATCTTAGACAACTTTTTCGTGTGAGGATCCATGTAGAGCAAGTTTATTGGTCGGTGGAAAAACTTTAAGATTTTACAAACAGTTATTTCCTTCTGTCGCCAGGTTGACATACTAGATGATGTTGTATATTTGTAATGTTGGATGCCCTCACAAACCGTCTGTAAGAGTGTTGTTCCCAAATAGTTACACCATAACCATGTATGACTTATAAAGTGATATAATTAACATTTGTAAATGATATTATAGGCCATACTGGTACTTAAAAGTTAATGCATTTTAATAAACCTCCCCACATTGCTGCCACTGGTGTGCTCTAATGTCCTTTTCCCCCCCCCAGATCTATCTCAAACAATTCAGAGTGCAGTA
>NW_011344071.1:7783-8424 GCF_000735185.1 Notothenia coriiceps
TTGTTTCGTAAACGGAAGAAATTTAAATATATTTATAAAACTGACAAGTCAAATCAAGCAATCTGATTGGTCGATAGCGTTTTTGCGGACCTCTTTGATTACAGATTTGAAAACATCGTTGCTTGCTTTAAAAGTAGCAAAATTCATTATGTTAAACCTTCAAAAGTATCTAGATATCCCTGCCCTAATGCCAAAGGAACTGCACACTGAATATGTTTTGCCGTTTGATGTCTATGTCTGGACCTTTGCGTCAAAAAGGAGGGCTTCTGCCCCGTTACTTCTCCGCTGCTTTCTTGTTCCAGTATGAAAAGCAAACTGCAGGCAGTTTGCTTTTCAGCCCAACGGTATACTGTTTTTCTCAGACGCGGAGGGATACTGACTTGTTGTGAAAAGTAACTTACAATTCTACCCGTGGTATACGCTCAGTATATCACGGCTAAGAACCAATCAGATTGCTTGATTTGACTTGTCCGTTTTATAAATNACTGCAGGCAGTTTGCTTTTCAGCCCAACGGTATACTGTTTTTCTCAGACGCGGAGGGATACTGACTTGTTGTGAAAAGTAACTTACAATTCTAACCGTGGTATACGCTCAGTATATCACGGCTAAGAACCAATCAGATTGCTTGATTTGACTTGTC
>NW_011344072.1:0-6970 GCF_000735185.1 Notothenia coriiceps
AAATCAAACTGTTGATGGTGTGAAAGCACCTATTGTTTTAAATAATGGTCGGAATGTGACCTGTGAGCCTTCTGAATTACCGTGGGACAGCACATTCTAAACTAAAATGTTCAATCAATAAAGTAACATCTTATCTTATCTTAATAATATCTTCATATTAATAATAATAATAAATCATACAGTATGTGTCCGAAAGGGAGCAGGAGGAAGCAAACACAAAAATATACAAAAAATATACTGCATATTAAAGCAAACGATTGTAAAGGTAAAAGTATGAGCATAACAAATAAAGAAGTGTAATGTAAACATTTACATTATAATTATGATTATTTAATATATAAAGACAATATATATTATTGAATTACAAGATTAGATATACTTTAGTTGATCTAAAATATTGATGTGTTCAAATGCTCTTCAAAACACAACTGAAAGTCCATGAAACTTGTCTTTCTGTATTTGTGAATGAAGCGCCATCTCCTGGTTAAAACCTGAAATTGAAAATCTGGCAACGCCCTCTTGGAAAATAGTGGGAGGGCTTAACATTCCTCTATACTGGTTTTAGGCAGGTCGTAGGCAGGAAGCTGTAAGCTGGAGTCTGAAATTCAGTGCTACATCTGTATATATTGTATTTAACTCATTCCCCAACAATACAAATGAAATATATGATTAGTTTTTGAAAATACTCTTTGCTAGATCAAATTTAACAATGGAAGTGTCCATCGTTTTTTGTGATAAAAAATGTAATTTATGTTAAAAAAAAAATACACTGTAATAAAAACTAGGTTTACATTTTGCTCATGCTTTTCTAGGACAAATGTAAATTAAACATATTTTCATTAATGTTCATTATTTTTAATCTGTCATATACTAATCAGCAATTGAAACACAAGAACCACACATCCAAAAGTATTTGGCTGTGAAATATAGAGAGAATGAAACATCCATATAAATTACATAGAACAGATATAAACACAAAGCAAATAAAAACAATTAACAGTCACTATTCATAAAATACAGTATATCCGAAAAATATATTGATGAAGTGAAAGTCCTTTAGGAAACACATGATGTACAGAACTTCTTCGTGTGTATAGCACAGATGTACTTTTTGCAGTTGCTGTATGTAGTCTGTGTCTTGGAGTCCTTTGAGGGTCCACAGACCTCACAGCTGGCTGTGGGGGTCTTCTAGAAGCTGACTGTGGGTGGGGGTCTTCCAGAAGCTGACTGTGGGGGTCTTCTTCTAGAAGATTCAGAACACTACAAAATATAATCAAGACATATTTTATCATGTATTATTATAGGTTAAGATAAAAGCGTTATTGATCCCATGGTGTATTTCATAAGCAGTATATCGTATAATTTAGATTAGCTCCTCCTTTACCAGCTGCAACATTAAGGTGATGAGCACATCAATAATTATAATACAATAATATATATATTATTCTGTTATTGTTATATTTACCACTGTAACCACCAAATGAATGAAAATAATGTTTTTGTAAATGAAAGAAGCAAGAAACACTTATTTGTACTCAACAAATAAAATAGTTACCGTGATGGTGAGGTTCGAAGTACTCTCCTTCCTTCTTGTGTAGGGCTCTAAAAACTGCAGCCTGGTCAGGATCCACTGCTGTCTGCCAGTACGTTGTGCTCCACAACTACCTGAAGGGGCAAGTTTCCTTTACCGGGTGTACTGGGTTCGCAGAGAATCCCACTTGTTCCTCAGCTCTTTCTCTGAAGCACACAAATAAACGATGTAAGCATTGTGGCTAGTTAGCATGTCCAATTCATATCTACAGTATATGCAGTGCCAAACTGCACAGCTAGCAACAGCTAGCAACAAGATAACAACAAAACACAAGGTTGAAATAACAAATTACATTTCACGTTAACGTCACTGTACGCTGGCAAACAATAAAAAGCCAACAGTATCTGCTAAAGAGCTCAATTGATGAAAAAGATAATCTTACTCGAGAAACCAAGTTGCGTTTCAATCTCTCGCCAGAGTCCGGTTTTCACTACTCGGTTCGAGTACCTTTTCTCTGTGATGTCGTACAGAGCTGGCCTCTCCTGGATCAAGGTGATGAGCAGGTCTTCGTTTCGTCATTCCAAATCGCCATGATGAGATGAAAATGAATAGCAGTCTGTGTGTGCCTTCTTAAATCGTTTGTTTACGTCCCTCACTTCCGTTTCGCTTCTCATGCACTGATTTGCTAGCTGAACAGCCAATCAGAGTGATTGCTTGGTCCGACTGCCTGACCCGATGGATGGCCGATTCAACATGTTGAATCGGCCATGTATCGGGTCAGGCAGTCCAAATAAGGCGTGTCACGGCCGACGGTGCGGGACACACCAAATTGAGTTTGGGCGACAGAACACGCTTCGTCTTCCGACTTTAGAGCAGGGTTCAGCAACCGTAACCAGTGGCGCACTAGGAATAATCGGAATAAGTGTGCAAAATATTAAAATTGTATTTTCGGATTCTGAACGAGACCGCCGCCAGAGCACGTCTCCCCGTTACCTACAGAAGGAAGCCATGCACGCAACGCAGCCCCGCTCTCTTTAACTCCAAGCGACTTTCTGCCGCTTTCCTCCGTGGTGCAGTGCTAATCGTTTCACCACACTTCACAAATTGCAGTAGGCTACCCATAAGGAGCTGTACAAATGCCGCAATTTTTATGTGGCTGTGTCTTTAGTTGAAAGCCCAGTGGCGATCTGCTCATCTCTCATCGAAATAATAAGGGGCGGACTGGCCATCTGTGTGTGCTGGAGAATAACAGAACGGACGATCGTCCTTATTATTATGCCGTTCAAACCAATTATTTAAATGTGTTTGTTAAATTCGGCATCATGTAAGTTGCACTGACAGGTCCAAACACTGCTTCCCCGCAGCGAGGCTCCCCCGCACTCCTGTTGACAGTTCACGAGCTTCGAGCTCCTCACACCCCCCCCCCTGTTGATAAGTCACGATCGTCGGCACGCTGATAAAACATTTTTTTTGAAATGGCAATTCATATCAAAAGTTGCAGACCCCTGCGTTAGAGCCAATATAATCGAGAGGGAAGTTCCTAAATCCACCCACACGTTACTATTGAGGAGTGAGAGTGATTCACACGCAGTTTGCCCAAACCGAAAGCTATTACACTCTGAAAACTGAAAACTAGGCTTATTGCCATAAATATGATGATGGATTATCAGTAAACATTTAAAAGGGACACAGAAACATTGGATTAATCTTCAGCAGTGTGTATATGTGTTTTAATGCCCTCGAACACAACTTTTGATCAGAAAACAGCAAAGGTAAGACGTATTTGCCGTTTTGGCTACGTAAAGTGAAGTTGTGTGTTGTCTGGTTTTGCTTTCCCTGCCGCGAAATTTCTGATTCTGATTCTATGTCTTTCTGCTCTCACAACTCTATTCACAGCTGCAGCAGACAGCAGTTTCCAATGAAATGGCATTGAAGATCAGGGAAGCTTACGAAAGATTTAGCAGAAAAATAGGCAGGTGTTTTCTCAGGAGCTTTAAGACCAAAACAAAAGAGTATGTAAGTAGAATTAAACGTCACCAGAAACATGACGGAAATGCTTCATATTTCCTGGCTGCAAATTGAGAATCGTTTTGTAACATTTTTTTCCTTCTGCTAATCATGCTTTTCTGCCCCCATCAGACCAACAAAATGATGAACGCAATTTGATGTTTTCTCAGGTCAGTGATGATATTGATCGACAGACCTAACCATGATAAAAAAAATACACCTCCCGTACAAAGGATCATTATGCTGTACAACTATTCAGTATCATTCATGCTGTTATTTATTCCTTTCATATATTTAAATCCATTGTCCAGCTTTGAATTCCAGCAGAGAGCATGCCCTCATTGTGTCACACTGTCAATAAAATACTGAATGAAATAAAAGTCATGTGATTTTGCACTTTGCTGAGTTATATTTTCTAGGGCTGGTCCCAAGGAGGCAGGAGGAAACGTGTTCTGTTTGTTGCACCTGTCAGTGGAGTCTTTAGTGCATCATCACACTTTACCTGATTACTGCACACAGGTAATACAACGCAACTGCTACTAATTATAGGTATCATGTATCACTTGTGTAAGAAATTAAAATCAATGTTGATATGGCGTAATTAAATACAGGGTTTTAATTTAAAGCAGTTTTATTCTGAAAAACCGGAAGTTTATACTAACTTTTAACTTAACACTTTTATTCTGAAAATTCTTCATTTCCGGTTAGCATTAGCATGTGGCTAACGTTTTGAAACCCTGAATTGAAGGCGAAATGACATGTGATGTTGTACTCTAAACACACTGGGTTTAACACTCATGTATTGACGCTGAAATAACACTTATTAGGGAATGTTTAAATAACCATAGACATCAGAATGATGTAATTTAGCAGCAGAAAACGGCAGGATTTGCATTGAACCCGCCCCCGTCGACGCCGGCCAATAGAAGAAGACTACAGTTGATAACCCGTGATGGACAGGAAGAATCGACCTCTCTTTCTTCACCTCGGCTGACCGAACGCACACGCAACAGGCTGAATGGGGAGAGCGCCTCCACTCGCCAATTTCATTGTATATCACCGCATCGTTTGTGTAATTAAATGCTGTTAACTTTTATAAGCTTCCCTTGACTCTTTTCAGTTTATCCTGCTCTCAGGGCTAAGGAAATCATAATACTTGATATGTTTTGTGATTTTATTTAAATTAATAATGTGTGATCAATCAGATCCAATAGTAATTTCCACCTTTACCAGCTGTCTGGATTATAAATCATTATATTTGCATATCATTAGAAGATGTATGTATAGAGATGTACACATACAGCCATGGACGGATCCAGCCTTTCGTGACTTCAGTTGTGCGGCACACATCGTGGAGCACAGTGGCAGATTTGTTTCAAGTTGTGTTTCAGCCTGAGGGTCCAAATGGAAATCAATGAACAAAACAAACTAGTGTTTACACTGGCCACTCGTCTGGGTGAATCTTTCAATAGTTCACTTCAGGTACACAGATCAATGTATTTAGATTAATTAACTGCCCGAGCAATTCCCAAAGTTAAAACACAAGATACAATGCAGGATTACACTATTATAGTGGTTTACATTTACACATGCCCATTAAAAAAAGCACTCGGAAACAAAGGCAGCTAAGAAACACTTACATGTAAAATAATTGTCACATTTTACTTTTACAAAGAAAATAACCCCAACACATCATATCATCTTCTACTTTTATTTGATACAAAAAGGTCAATTTTGTTACTAAAGTTTTGTATCATCTCACTACAGGAACTCCATGAGACTTGAATGTATAATCACTGAACACAGGTTACTGTTGGCTGTGACCACACCAAAACAAAATAACTTAGTACTCATACTCTAACACACATACACACTTCTAGATCCCTCATAGCATTCCCCATCTCCCTCTAGGGACCTCCCCCATCCCAACTCCCAACCAATCAGAACTACACAGTGACATGTTCGCTGATATTCTGTAACTGTCAATAAACTCTGACCAATGAAACACATAGACACTCAAAATTTTATCCAGTTATTATAGTTTATTTTAACGTGTGGCCTTTAGTTGTTACCGTGGTCTTAAAGCTATAAGCAAGCAGCAGCAGCGCCCCTTGAGTTAGGCCTCATCTTATTGGTGAAGCTCATTAGGGGCGTGTGCACGTGGGAGAAGTTAGCCCTCAGTGCTTTCTGCCAGGATAAGTCTATTTTTACTCAAACCATGATCCTTTCCTTTACAACATTATTTTTTACCTAAACCTAAGCATATTTATGTTAGAAAGGATGTTGTGGCAGAAAGAGCTGAAGGCACACATCTCCGATATATGGGCTCTATACATGCATAAAATAATACCTTGCCACTGTTCAAAGCTGAGTAAAATTATGGTTCGTTCAACTTATATTGTTGGTTAATACTTTAATTCATAGCAAATACTCTCCAGAAAATACACTTGATATGAGCATCAGTCCAAGACAAGACACCAGGCCTACCATCACAAATCTTGGGATAAAGATGGACCCTGAACTCAAGCTTGACAGCCAGATCAAGGCAGTTGTTAAAAACAGCTTCTTCCACCTCAGGCAGCTAGCCAAAATAAAGCCTTTTTAAAATAGTGACCTCTTTGAAACGGTAATTCATGCCTTCGTCACCTCCCGCTTGGATTATGGTAATGCACTATATATGGGGATAAGTGCATCCTCCCTTGCTCGCCTGCAGATGGTGCAAAATGCAGCAGCACGGCTCCTAACTGGCACACGCAAACACGAGCACATTTCCCCCATTTTATCTTCGCTCCACTGGCTGCCGTTCATTTGAGGATTCATTTTAAAACTCTTTTATTTGCTTTTAAAGCCCTCAATGGTCTGGCCCGCCCTACCTCTCTGAGCTGTTACACAGCTACACGCCCACTCGCACTCTCAGGTCAGCTGATCAGTTGCTCCTGAGGGTGCCAAAAACAAAGTCTGAGCGCAGAGGAGACCGTGCTTTCTCTGCTGCCGCCCCTAAACTGTGAAACGACCTGCCCTTGCTAATCAGACAGGCTCCCACACTGTCTGCTTTTAAATCCCGTCTTAAAACCCACCTCTTCTCCTTAGCATTCGGAAACAAGTAGATTGTTGCTTTTATTTGCTTTCAGTGGTCTATTGTTTTTATTATATGGCTGTTATTTATTTTTAAATTATTACATTTATTCTGGTTTGTTTTGTGTTTGTATCTTGTATTTTAAATGTATTTATATTATGTTGTGTGAGCTTATCTCTCTGTACAGCACTTTGGTCTGAAGGTTTTAAAGTGCTATATAAATAAAGTTGGATTGGATTGGATTGGACCTATCAATCATCAAACCGTGGGGTTGTGGTGATTGACATTATTCACCCCCGGATCTATGGGTCGGGGTATTGTTCTGCACGGACATTTTGAGTGAGGCGGACTTCCTG
>NW_011344073.1:0-1745 GCF_000735185.1 Notothenia coriiceps
ATCAGCAGGAGAGGACTCTTTAAAGTAGAGACACTACATACTGATATACACCTGAACATCAGCAGGAGAGGACTCTTTAAAGTAGAGACACTACATACTGATATACACCTGAACATCAGCAGGAGAGGACTCTTTAAAGTAGAGACACTACATACTGATATACACCTGAACATCAGCAGGAGAGGACTCTTTAAAGTAGAGACACTACATACTGATATACACCTGAACATCAGCAGGAGAGGACTCTTTAAAGTAGAGACACTACATACTGATATACACCTGAACATCAGCAGGAGAGGACTCTTTAAAGTAGAGACACTACATACTGATATACAAAAGTAGAGACACTACATACTGATATACACCTGAACATCAGCAGGAGAGGACTCTTTAAAGTAGAGACACTACATACTGATATACACCTGAACATCAGGAGGGGAGGACTCTTTAAAGTAGAGACACTACATACTGATATACACCTGAACATCAGCAGGAGATTACGTCTTCTTTAATAATAAAATAAAAATCTCTTTATCCGTGTCTATGAAAAGAGTTAGAGCTCATGGACAGTAATAACAAATGGTCTCACAGACAGAACTGCAGAATAGCTTCTCCTGTGACCTTACCTATAAGTTGAGTTTACCAGTTACTTTTTTACTTTTTTATGTATTTCTTTGTTGTATAGATCTTTTTGCGAGTTTCTTTTCAGTGTTGTGACTCATTTTCTAGCCAGACCTCTTTCTTGTTTTTGGAAGTACTGATCAAAGTCCAGAAAGTCCAACAGTCTGTCCCTGAATAAATGAATACAAAAATCATGAAAATATACATTTCAAAATCACATTTATTTTACTTTATGATAAAAGATGGATTATTACATTCTGTAGATAAGCATGATCCAAAGATCAAATCAACATGTTAAATCTCATTACCGCAATTTAATGAGCTCGTAATCCAAAGAAATCAAACCAGTAATCCGTTAACAAGTATATCAAATGGTGTTTTGTGACGATGATTCTAAATATCCCACTTTTATCTTTTGATCTTGGCAGAGTAATCGCAGAATATCAAACCGTTTTCTTTTGATTGTAATTGGATATTCTTGTTATTCTGAGATCTGAAGCCATACAAGAATATAAAACCCAATGTAATCATCTCTATGGGTGAAACCAAAGATAATTTCCTGAACACAATAGCTGTAATTAGATTAACTGTGAATGGTCTGAATATTTGCTCATAGCTCCTTTTTGTGTGATTTTAGAAATGTGTTTGAGTTATTAATTGCTGGCAGACTTGTGTGACAGACAGGCGCTGTTGGGAAATATCACACATGCAGTTATTGTCAAAGAAGCAAAGGCACATATTCCCAGTTATCAGCTCAAGGATTCAAGTGTGAAGATGAAAGAAACTTTTCCCTACAAACAAACTTGCAGCAAGCTTTGAGATGATTGGTGCAGCCGCCGGCGAGCCTGTTTCCTTCTGAACTCTGAACAAGTGTCGGAGTACCACGATGTGTCACCCTCCCTCACCCTGATTTTCTCTCTCTCTCTCTCTCTCTCTCTCTCTCTCTCCTCACTCACTAGCTGTATTAGCATGACCATAGTTACATACAGCATTGCCAAAGCTCTGTAGTTATAGTTGCAACATCTATGCACAAATAGCTAAGATCTCTCTCTCTCTCTCTCCTCTCTCCTGAACATCAGCAGGAGAGGACTCTTTAAAGTAGAGACACTACATACTGATATACA
>NW_011344074.1:0-2412 GCF_000735185.1 Notothenia coriiceps
TGAATAACATATATACACACACACACACACACACACACACACACACACACACACACACACTCCCTGCTGAACGCTGGTGTACAGGAGGTGTGAGGACATGTCTCTCTACACGCCTGCTCACTTATTGATGCCGCTTCAAATATAAATGCATTGTTCTAGACGCAGAAGAAGAAGAAGGGAGGATGTTTCTGTTCCCCTCCGGAGCCTGTGGGTTTCTGAGGAGGAAGAGGAGGAGGAGGAGGAGGAGGAGGAGGAGGAGGAGGAGGAGGTGGTGGTGATTTTACGTCTCTTTTTCGTTGTTTAAAATATTCTTTCTGTAGTTTTACATATTTTTGGTGGTCTTGTGTTCATTTACACAACATATCATCTTATGTTTCAGCCTCCACTTCTCCTATGGTGTTAGAACTCAAAAGAATGTTTTTAGGAGTCTCGATGAACCCGTATGCTTTCAGTTCAACTTATGCACCAGCGTCTGAACGTCTCCCGGGGGAACCTTTAAATCTCCTGTCCTGAACCCTGGCTGCAGGTGAGGTTCCTCCTTCATCTCTGGAGCCGCTTCACTTTGTTCAACGAGACGTGAAGAGAGCGGGGTGTGTGAGAGGTTAAGAGTGTGTGTCGGGGTCTGATGACAGACGCCATGTTGGAGCTCTGCAGCTGAGACAACACGTTCAAAACCTCATGTCAATAATACAGAGACCCTGCAGCCTTCTGACATGTTGATGCATCATCTGATTAAATATCATTATAATATCATTTGGTTAACAACTTTGTGGAAGTTTTAAACCTATTTTTCGTAGTCTATCTCTCTTTTAGGTGACTTTACGTCTATTTCTGGTAGTTTAAGTGTATTTTCTGTAATTCTACGTCTCATTTTGGTGATTCATCGTCTATGTTTTGGTAGTTTTACGAGAAATAGTTCTTCTCTGTGTTAATACATTATTTTATTTATCTCATATTATTCTACCTTTAAATAAAGCAACGGTGATGAAAACCATTGTCAGCTAACATTTTGTCATATGTTTAAACAGCAAATGAGGACGTAATGCTACCTCCTGATGAGGACACAGTTATTGAGATGAAGTCCTGAATGTGGACGGAGGTTGTTTCCTTTCCACTAGTGGAGCAAAAACATCTCTAAACCGACCGGCGCCTGAACCTTAAACCGCTCGTTTATCTTCTGAACCCTGCTATTGTTCCCTGAGCGTTAACCCGTGTTTGAACCAGGTCAGGTTTCCTCCGATGTGACACACGTCAACACGCCACTGACTCCATCTCCCAGCAAGCACTGCTCAGACGTGACTGCTCCGATAACACAGTAAGTGTCAGGAGTTTAAGACGTGGTGACAGACACCGGGACGTGATGACAGACACACACACTCGATCACTCACTCGCTCACTCACTCGCTCACACACACACACACACACACACACACACGCTCACTCACTAACTACAAACCGGAGGAACCAGTATGGAGGGAGGTGGCAGAGACACTGGGTGAAACTGGTAGGTTTTTCGCCTGTTTGGAGAGTTTATATCCAGTTTACTTCGTTTTAACATTGCTATTGCTTTGTATGTCGGGGGCGGGAGATTCATGTGATTGGTTGTTGGTCGCGTTGCTCGCAAAAAATCGCCAAGCTTCAGACACGCCCAGCTTTCAAGATGTTTTGATGCCTGTAGTGTAGACGGGCCGTTAGTCTTCGCTTCGGTCGTCGCTGTTCCAACGCGACAATGACCCAAAGCACACATCAAAATTGGTCCACCAGTTCCTAAAGGACACCAAAACCAAGGAGCTGGAGTGGCCCGCACAGAGCCCAGATCTTAATCCTATTGAGAATCTGGCGGGTGCTCAAAGTGAATGTCCATGCTCGGAAACCACGCAATTTGGACCAGCTGGAACAATTTGCAATGGAAGAATGGGCCAAAATCCCTCAAGAGACCTGTGCCAACCTAGTAAAGAACTACTCTGAGAGCTTGTTGTCAGTTGTGGCTCAGAAAGGGTGCACTATTGACTATTAATGGCCTGGGGGCTAATATTTTTTGACCAACCCATTTTTCACTATATTTGATACAAAGCGAGCCTAAAAACTTATTTTATGTTCCAAAATGTACCAAAAGCTACTAAATAGCACCGGTGAATGTTTGATTATATCAAGTTTTATCAATGTTGGAAACATTGGGAAGAAATTTAGGAAAATGTTCCATAACTCCTGGGGGGCTAATCATTTAGGCCTCAACTGTATACATCACTTCAGGGGACATTACATTGACTTACATGCATTTCCTGGAGACTTACCCTAACCCTAACCAAGTCTTCACCCTAAAATTAATGATTCCCCTCATGGGGACATCCATTTTGTCCCCATAAGGGAGGCGAGTCCCCACACGTGACTGTGTAAACAGATTTAGGTCCC
>NW_011344075.1:0-3106 GCF_000735185.1 Notothenia coriiceps
GAGGGCCGGACTGGTTTAATGTTTATTGCAAAACATATTGAAATGAACTTATTGAAATGAACTTATTGCACATATTAAACCTGGAACTAACAAAGCTTAGAGTATTGCCTATAAAAACAACATTAAACATTAAATAATCAGTTGCATTCATTTCTTATGGCTCTATCTGCAGCTTTTCCAGAGTCATTTCTTATGATTACATTTTTCCACAGGCCAACAACAGCTTCAACAAAACGATTTCCCTCAAAGAAAAAACAAACATGCCCTGTTGTCTCAAGAAGGAAACATCCATTAAACTCAGTGTGCTGCTCTGTGATGCTAGTTCAGATACTTGGCATCTCATCTTGGGTGCAAGGTCATCAATGTTTGGGCTCAGGCTCTGAGCTGAGGAGACCCTCAGGATGGAGTGAAGGTGTGCGTGCAATATACCGGCGGGCCAGATCTAATAGTAATTACAAATTATCCTGCGGGCCGAAATTAAATCCACCAAGGGCCTGATTTGGCCCCCGGGCCTTGAGTTTGACACATGTGCCATAGACTATATTATATAAAGTGTATTACATTTAAACACATTATCTTACCAGCAGATGGCAGCAAAGGATACCAAACACAAATTAGCTGAAGTTAAAGTTAGAAACAGACATGAGTTAGGAGAGAGAAGTTCTTAAAATGGTCTGATTCCATAATAATTATGTATACAACACAACAATCTGTGTTTTTGAAGGAGGTCAAATTAAGTAACGCTCCTCCGTCAACAGGATCCATTACCTTCTGTCATTATACCAAAAGAAAATCTGCTGGTGATATTCAAACCTGTGAATTCTAAGAGTTCCCTTAAAATGAAGACATTAGTGTGAAGCTATATCAAATACAGGTAATATTTACGTTCCTTTTATATAAATAAATCAAGTAATCACTGTAAGGACGTTGCCAGTTGATTGTTGAGAAAGAGGTACGTGAAGAAATGAATGATTTCTTCAGCATGTTCTCCCACCTTTGAACAGGAGAAACTTCTTCAATGTGGCGCTCAGCTCCTCCGGCTGCTCACAAGTCCTGACAGAATTACTCATGGAGACCGTCTAATGAGCCATCCTCCATTAGAACTTAGAGACAGCATGTGAAAGGCGGCTACTCCCTAAAATTGTCCTGATAATCAAAGTGAAACACATTTTAGTTTCACTGCATTACACAATTCTCATCACTGACTTGAAACATCTGTAACCAGGTTGTCAAAAAGTAAGAAAACAGCACATTTACAAGAGTCAAGTGCAACGATTTGAATGTTCAATTTCCACATAAGGACCCAGTATGCAGTGTGGACTGGTAGCTGGAGAGAGCTTGCCTCCGAGGGACCGCCAAAGAGCCTCTGAGCAAGGAACCAAATTAGGGCTGAAGAATTAATCGATTTTAAATCGAAATCGCGATTTTAAATAATGCAATTATCAAAATCGCAAAGCCTGTGATTCTTTTTTTTGTCCTTCTTGTGTGTCAGTCATCCAGACCAGTCAGAAGTGCTGTGCTCCACATGTACCAGCCATTGTTAACAAATCAGAAGTGGCCCATGATAGAAGGTGATAGACAGATGGATCCAATCACCTGCCAAGTGTTTTTGAAAGTGCCTGCCCTTTCCAAATGGCTTCCAATGGAGCTTTCCTAGATGGTTTGGTGAAACAAACCATCTGAGTCAGGTTAGTAATGCTCCATCACATGTTTCTATTACAGGGTGAATCTTAAACTGAAGCTTGACTTTAAAGCAACCCAACGGAAGTTACATGTAAGTTTAGTTCTTTCACTCGTAGCTCGGGCTGCGGGGGTGCTAGAGACGGGAGCACGTTGATACGACCTTCCTAGCCGGAGATATGGCCGCATTTTACAATAAACTTCCGTTGGGTCGCTTAAAAACAAATAACGCAAATCGAATCCCAATATCTGTCAGAAAAATCGCAATTACATTATTTCCCCAAATCGTGCAGCCCTAAACCAAATTCCCCAAATGTGCTCCAGCGGAGTTTTATTATGACAGATCGAGCTCTGACATGGGAGATACAAAGAGACACATTTCAGCTGCATTACGTGCTTTTCCTTGAGCTAATAGACAAATAAAGAAAGCAGTCATGTAAGAACAGTTTTATATACAGATTTAGGAAAATGTACATTTGTATAAAGGCTCCATACTGTACAGATTATTTAATACATTAAAACAATAGGGCTGTACCAAATAATTTGAAGAAGCAAATGACAATTCTTTCTGTCCTAACCAGGTATTTCTGCACAGTTGCAGATAAAGATACGGCTATACTATTAATATTAGTATTATTAAAGTAAATCTTCTTCAATCCTATTAATTGGCGTTAAGCCTTTAAAAACATAATTCACACCCTCCCTCTTCAAAAAACTCTCAGCACACAAAAGAGAAACACCTTCCTGTTTTAAAGGTGCAGCGATCTCACTGCAACATCATTTACATTTATACAGCATAACAAAATCAAATAATTCTGTTTTCCATAATATTTTCAGGGTGTTGCTACACAGTATTGACAACAGACATTTGGAGCTTCTTTCAAACACCTCAATAAAAGCTTTGCATTAAAAACATCACATTCGGTACAGCCCTAGGAAACATCATTTGCTGCGTTTCCACCACATGGACGCTCCATCGTCTTTCTCTGTTTGGGTTTCCATTAAAGTCTATTTGGCGGCTCATAGAGTCCTGCTGGGAACCCGGGAATGTTCAATACCCCAAAGTTTCATGTTAGAAATGTGTATGCGCCAGTTGGGCAATTTTTACAATCAGCATGTCAATTAGCTTTATAGCCGATATGGACTAAAGTTCCACAATGACTTGGCTGATTTTGACACTATTAGAGTGGTTTATTGTCTGTTTATATCAGGGAGAACTGTCATTGGCGGGTCACAGGACTTCTTCACAAACTTTGCACTTTAAATGGAAAACTACCATCAATAGCTGTTGTTTTTCTTTTACTGAACCAAGATTTAAAGAGGACACATTCTGCTCATTCTAGGTTCATATCAGTATGTAGTGTCTCTACTTTAAAGAGTCCTCTCCTGCTGATGTTCAGGTGTATATCAGTATGTAGTGTCTACT
>NW_011344076.1:0-2273 GCF_000735185.1 Notothenia coriiceps
AGTTTGTTTACAAAATTGCGGCGCAACTTGGTGGGCGGTACCCTGGAAAGAAATCTCTGGGTGAGAAAATCTATGTGCGAGAAATACAAGGTGTGGCGTGTGAGCGTGTGAATGGAGTGAAATGCGTGTGTCTCACGCCAATTGCGTGAGACTTGAGAGCTCTGAGATATTCATTGCTATCGGGATGTTAAGAGCATTCCATGGAATATAACAACAAGTATTTCTGAAGAGAATTACCTTTAATGTCTTTATATTTCTGTTGTAAATTATTTTTTCTTATGTTATTGTAGTGTGCTTTTATTACATGTAGGCTATAGCACTTTGGCTCGACCAAAAATCGTTTCTAAATGTGCTTTATAAATAAAACTTGACTTGACTTTTGACAAAAAAGCAGATGCAATATTTTCAGGAAAACAGTTGTTACTTAAACTTAAACAGCTATTTATTAAGAATTCATTTAAAAAACCAAGAAATCACAGAGTCTGCCTCTCCTCTTTGTGTCTGCTCGCCCTCTGCTGGTTTCTACACAGAGCTTCTGCAGATAAATTAAATGTCAGAATCCACAGGGGAAGCTTTCCTTCCACACGTCTGTGAAAGTGTGACAATAAGCTCCTGCAGGAAATGAAATGAATTATAGTGAGAGAGACAGAAGCAGCATCTGCCTAATTGATGCGGCCGAGCGATCAGCGGCACACCTGCTTTTTATTAGCTGCTGATCCTCGGGTACTGAAAGCTTTGGAAACAGCTAATAAGCCTTGGTTTTACTCCAAATAAGGCGTACATCTACTAAAAGGGGCCCTTGTATGCTCATGATCAAGTTCATATTTGAATGTTTTGCCCCTACTGTCACATCTAAATCTGGTTCACTTGAAAAGGCCTTTTTATTTATTATATGAGATTACTGTGGGAAGATGTGGCATTCGAACTGAGTGCTTGATGTCTTCTGCTTAACTGGTTAATTGTTGCAAGTAATGGAAAAAACAAGAAAGCTAGGAAATGCAAAAATACTGAAGGAAATATGTGAAATGTATCTGAAGTGCAGCTTTTAGACGTTTTATTTTGCGCAGTAATGTGCAAAGTTATCCGAGGAATATGCAATCGTTCACAGTGGGAAGTGTAAATGCGTCTATTTTGGAGCCTTCTTCTTTGTTTGTAGTATATGTGTTTTAAAAGGTGTTGTTATTGGAGATGTAATGCAGGTTTTGTCGCCTACTACAACATACAATAGCTGATTGTATTTTCTTACTTACTGTCAGTGTGTGCCATCTTTTAATCACTCCTACTGTCACTGGTTGGAAGACAATGCAGGCACATTGACAACATTCAGCCGTTACATAAGTCTCTGGTTTAAAGGCTTTTCCTTTTGATCTTTGTGGGAATTATGAGAATTCCCATCAGGATGTGATACTGGATATTAATTACTGCATGCCTGCTGGCTCTCACTGCTCATTTCTGAGGAGATTTGATTAAAAAAAAAAAAGTAACATTGATACAGGCTAATGACAGACGTCCAATAATCGAAACAACAGATGAAGGATAATTTCCTCCATCTTCTTCCTCTCTATACACACGTACACACACACACACACACACACACACACACACACACACACACACACACACACACACACACACACACACACACACACACACACACACACATACACACACACCCACCCACACACACACACCCACACCCACACACACACACACACGCACACGCACACACACACACATACACCCTAACCCTAACCCTAACCAAGTCTTCACCCTAAAATGAATGATTCCCCTCATGGGGACCTCCATTTTGTCCCCATAAGGGAGGCGAGTCCCCACATGTGATTTAGGTCCCCACTAGTATAGTAATGCTAGGCCAGACACATACACACACACACACACACACACACACACACACACACACACACACACACACACACACACACACACACACACACACACACACACACACACACTCTGCTAAGTGGTTGATTTGCAGTCCGAGGCTTTACTCTGAATTTCAACGCTTCATTTAACTCCATTATGTTCATCAGCACTCAGCGCTGCTCGGGTTATCAGACCATTCCTACAAAACACACAGACTAACACACCACATTTTATGGTAGTTATGTGTCTCGTTATAGTTTTTAATCAACTTTTAATTAAGCACCTTCTAGTTCTCCACTTCATACCATTCATCTGTTTAAATCTCACATATCTATTATTAAAAAAAACAGTTTTTTATTTCCCTGTACAGCATTTCATTTTACATTCTA
>NW_011344077.1:0-1851 GCF_000735185.1 Notothenia coriiceps
TATCCCTTAAATCATCCCTTAAAGGCTAAGAGCAGGAGGAGGAGGAGGAGGAGGAGGAGGAAGAGGAAGAGGAGGAGGAGGAGGAAGAGGTGAATGCTTACGACACAGAAAGACTTCATAATGCAAATTACTACAGGATAGTGTGTGTGTGTGTGTGTGTGTGTGTGTGTGTGTGTGTGTGTGTGTGTCAACAGGAAGTGCTGCTTTCCTTTACACACGTTGTGAATTGGAAAAAATCCAATCTGTCAACTCAGCGTTCCTCCAATCCCTCTGCCTGTCCTCTCCAACCTTCACTCAGATCTGGCTTCAAATGTGTAAAACATCTCCGGACACACACACACACACACACACACACACACACACACACACACACACACACACACACACACACACACACACACACACACACACACACACACACACACACACACACACTCAGAGCCCATTTCCATGCTAACGTGGCACCTAAACCCCGTCCATCATTGAGGAGGAGGACGACACAGGAGAAGAAGAAGTAATGAGGAAGAAGGAGGAAGATGAAGACGAAGCATACGCAATGGAATCGAAAAACTGAATTAGCAACAAGCTAGCTGCCGTACGTATCCCGAGTAAAAACAACAAACAAACCCAGAGTTACAGTTTATGTGTTTGTATATAACGCTAATATATATCATCATGGTTACAGGCTGCTGTCCCGTAGTGAGACAATACGACACACCTGTAAACACCTGTGCAATAAACACTTCCACTTTAGTACTCTCACCTGCTGCTATCTCACCTTTTAATCCACGCTACAGTTATTATTTTAAAACCTGTCAATGGTACTGGGTGTACATTTTGTAAACTCTAATTAGTGCAACATCTATTTGTTTACCCGTAACTTTTTATGTACGGTTTTAATATTAACATGAAGCTATGTTTTGGCTTTTTACTTTTGCTCTAACAATGTAAACGTCCCTCCTCGAATAGAGGTGTCAATCCCAGCCAATCAGCAGAGGCTTAGTGCAGGAAACAGGATGCATTATGGGGGGTGGGAGACAAATGGTTCCTGGTGCAAAATAAAGCATGAATTATTGAAGAGGCTCCGGAGATCTGATCCTCTCAAACACCTCCGAGGCTCCGGCTGAGTGGATTTCAATTGGTTTCATTTGAGGGGGTTTTAAGGGGTTTTCTAAGGGGGGAGTCGGGGCTAACAGTGGTCCACATTAGTCCTGTTCATATGTGTTGATAATTCTGATGATAAAATGTATAAATCCACTTAAAACTACTTTTAAAAAAATGTATTGTAAAGTATAGGAGTAAGATTTATAATCAAAACAAATAATCTGGATTTAAGGGATAAATAAAAATACAAATATGTGTATAGAAGAAGTAGTACAATACTGCATATATAATAGTATGCAGGCTATAATGTGCACATTTTTACTTTATTTTCTACGTTTTTATACATATTTGTATTCATTTTATTGCAATTTATTTTAATTTGAACTTCTTATTTGTATTTAAAAAAATCAATGAATGAATTGAACATTGATAATTTCCCTTAACAAAACCCTAACAATTACATTTCATTAAGGACGTGTCAAATAGCTCTGCTGGTAAAACATGTTATTTATCTTGTTTGCATTTCATAAAATAAAAAACACACATTAGTGCTTTTAGACTTTTATCTTCTGGTTGTTATTACATTTCCTCTTTTTGCTCCAGACGCACTTTGTGACTCAGAGAGCGGAGAAAAGGCTTTTATACTAAATACATATCTTAATGTGGCGTTAATGTAAAGAGGGGTCTGCAGAGCAGGCTTTTAGACACACACACACGCACACACACCCACACCCACACCCACACCCA
>NW_011344078.1:0-3436 GCF_000735185.1 Notothenia coriiceps
AATTATTAACAGGTATAAAATACTATATGACAGTAACAAAAAAAAGTTGTTAAAAATAACAAGAATAGAGTTTGAAAGGGGAGTGATTTGTAAAATATCCAAAAAGAAAAATCTGTCATTGTCAGATGGTATATTACGCTGTTTTTTTCCTGCTTCGAATAGTTCTCTCTTTTTTCACCATACCTGTGTTTGCATCACTGAATTAGGATCTGATGAAGAGATTCATCCGCTGCTCCAGTAGAGTCACAGTGGGAACCATTAAGAAGTTTCTCAGTCTGAAGCTTCAGCTGCCCAGCTCCTACGAGGTAAGAACCCCAACAGAACTGAAGATAAAACAGATACCACAACTTTTAGATATATTTTCGAATAATTTACTTCATCCATTATTCACCGTATGAAGCTCCGCCCCCTTTCCAGCTTCTAATGTAGCACTAGCAGCATTTTAAGCTATACATTTAATTAGGGATCATTTACAAATACTATGTGACTACAGGACATTTCTAAATGGTGACATCCATAATTCATTACTGACTGCAGGATTACATGTGAAAATGGCCCAAAATGTAAAATAAACAATTTTAATAACTCTTTGGGGTCTTTGGATGTAGACGGCTCTGCTATGAGGAGCTACACAAATTAGCATGTGAGTGTGCTACTTAGCTAGCGAACGTTAATTGGGATTAATAAAGTATCTCTCTCTCTCTCTCTCTCTCCCTACCTTCCTTCCTTCCTTCCTATCTATCCACTGTCTATCTGACGTTAGCTATCTATCAAGCACACATGCTTGCTAATGTTAGCTCTCTACTTAACAAACTAGCTTTTGAACGTTAGCTGTTGATGTAGTCACATGGCTAATTTATTTACTCTTCTACACAATCCACTGACATATGATAGTATAGGCTACACAGCATATTACTTTATTACTAAACTGGTTTCATCTGGCTTCCTCAGATAAGGAAATGTACTTATTATTTCCATTAATCGATCAGCTGAATTCAAAGATCTGTAAAAGTGAGTTTCTCCACGAGTCTCGTTAACCACTCAGAAACCAGATGCTCATTCAAACTCCAGTATAATTGTATCTGCCACTCAGCTTCATCACAGGGTTAATATGTTGGTGAAGCTAAACTGAAACTTTGTCCCTCCCTCTCATATTATCACAACCTCCCACTCCTCACCAGAGAACTTCCCCTTCACTCTCATTTTCTGCTGTTTGATTTCCATTTCCCTCGTCATTCATTCAGTGTTTTTACTTTTGGCCGTGTTTGCATACTTTTGATTTGTACTAAACCCCATTAAGAAATGTTTAGCATGTCAATGTTTTGCTCTCTTTTTGTTTAGGACAACCTCACCTATATAACCTGATAGTTATTGTTTTCATGTTGACATACTATATGAGCATTTTGCACCCAAATGTAAAAACAGATTTTAAAATATGATATCATCAGAACTTCTTATCTCTTCTGCCCCGCTGTGAGCAGCTGGACGTTCTGTGTAACGGAGAAATCATGGGCCGAGATCACACTCTGGAGTTCATCTACATGACCCGCTGGAGGCTGCATGGAGAGAATGTAAGCGTCACTTCCTGTGTGTGTGTGTGTGTGTGTGTGTGTGTGTGTGTGTGTGTGAGAGAGAGAGAGAGAGTGTGTGTGTGTTCGTGTGTGTGTGTGTGTGTGTGTGTGTGTGTGTGTGTGTGTGTGTGTGTGTGTGTGTGTGTGTGTGTGTGTGTGTGTGTGTGTGTGTGTCTTCTGACCTGATCTCCCCCAACAATGCAACATATAGAATAAAATACAAATGAGTGCATGTATTAGCTTTTTAATGTTAGATGTCGTCACATGGGTAAGTATGAGTGTGTGTTTCTGTATTTACTTCTCGAACAAGCTGATGTTCAAATATAGTTGAGAAAAATGTGATTGATTCTGAGACGAGGACACCGATCTCAACGAACAAGAACACCTTTCAATGTCTTTTCATCGGACAATCACTAAATCAGTTATTACAATTATTTAAAGGATATTCTAGTCTTTATGGTATTTATAGAATCACGAGGACTCAGCTCAACAAACGGCATAAGGTCGAGGTTGTGTAGAACAGTGGTCCCAAACCCTCGGTCCGCGGGAACAATTGAATAAAAACATATTTCATTTATTATTAGTCTGAGAGTCTGATGTTTACGGCAGACAGGAAAGATATCTTCCGGCTGTGATTGGGTTAGTTTTTATCACTTCACAAGCGGTGCTCGAAAAGTTAAACTACTTTCAACAAAGGACACAGCAGTAAGATGATACGTTGATTTGAGCACGCTAAGAAATGGTGCGTGTGAAAGGAGCCTTATGGTTACTGCAAATGTTGGTTTTCCTCAAAAAAAAAGTGGCCTGCATCCCCCCATACTTTGAAGACCGGTCCGTGAACGTATTGTCTTCCAAACTTTTTTCAACAAGGGCCACATACAGAAAAGTATACGAAGGGCTATGCCACTGATCAGAGGTACCACCTCATAAGTTAAGGTTAGCAAAATCAAAGGCTTTTTTTTCTTCTCAACTTAGATTTATTAGAAAATGTTTCCAACTTGAATTGACTGGATTTATTTTACACATGAACACTTTGTAATATATGTGTACATATATATTTAAGAAGTACAACATAAGAAATGCTCAAGTTTCATTTGAGCGCCAGATTCCATAGTTTGAGGGCCGATTCAAAATGGCAGTAGTTTGGACGCCCCTGTCTCACTTGAAACCAACAAGTCCGCGGGGTCTTTAAAAGCTGATAAATCAATTTAGCGAAAATGAAGGCTATTAAAAAGTATTAAACATCATTTTCCAAGGTGTTACATTTTGTAGCTTGTTTTCAGTAAGTATATAAATGGTCCAAAGAGGTTGTATTCTACAGTCTGCCTGAATGTAATCATTGCGTAGGTGTGTAGTGTGATTCTGTGTAGTTTATTTATGGCATCCCGTTGGGTTTGACGTAATTGAACAGGACATCGCAGGCTCACTGCTTGAAAGCCCGCGAACATCGTTATGGGGAAATGCAAGTCTGCGTCCAAATGGTTGGAAGATAAGGAGGAAGGACAATCAATACTGTATATAGTCAATGTGAGGTGAAGTGTGTCGCCAAGGTAACCGGTTAGAACTCCAAGTGGCGATGAAAGGTCTTAAAAAAGTTCTTCCATGTGAAAAAATGAAAGAAATCTAGACTGCAAAAATATGAAACAAGCGAGTGCCTGTTTTTCCTGGCCACGGTCAGGGTCCTTGAACACAACACGAGCCTAACGTGTCATCACATGGTAATTATGTCTCGTCTGACAGAGGTGTAGTGCTGACGGAGAGCACCAGAACACCGCTCCGGCACTTCCAAAAATTAGCAGTACCCATAAGGAGCCGTACACATGCCGCAGTTTTTGTCGTGGCTGTGTCTTTAGTTGTAAACCCAG
>NW_011344079.1:0-2439 GCF_000735185.1 Notothenia coriiceps
CGAGGACTTTTAAGCTCTCCTAAACTTAGGTGCTACTTTTAGGCCTAAAATACTTTGTGAATTGCTCTTAGTGAATAAAATTAGGAGTCCTAAATTTAAGACTGACACGCCCATTATGCTTAGGAGTTTCTCCTAAATTCGCCAGTTAGGAGCTACTTTTAGCCCTAAAATCCTTTGTGAATACGGCCCCTGATCAATAACACCTGATCAATCACACCTGATCAAGCACACCTGGTCAATAACACCTGATCAATCACACCTGATCAATCACACCTGATCAAGCACACCTGATCAATCGCACCTGATCAATCACACCTGATCAAGCACACCTGGTCAATCACACCTGATCAATCACACCTGATCAATCACACCTGATCAAGCATACCTGATCAATCACACCTGATCAATCACACCTGATCAAGCACACCTGGTCAATCACACCTGATCAATAACACCTGATCAATCCCACCTGATCAATCCCACCTGATCAATCACACCTGGTCAATCCCACCTGATCAATCACACCTGATCAATCTCACCTGCTCACAGCAGAAGACGTCCCTTCAGCTGTGTGTGTGTCTGTCAGAGGCGTTGTCTTCAGGCTCACCTGAAGGCCTTCCTGAAGCTGGTGAGGGTCGTTGCCTTGCTTCATGCTGCAGCACGGATCGTCTCCCAAGTCAGGATGAATAAAGTACCTCTCATGTTATTAACTAATTGTTGTTGTTGTTGTTGTTGTTGTTGTTGTTGTTGCAGTCTCGCCTGCTGGGCTCCTCTCTGCTGACGCAGCGCTCTGAGTTCCTCTCCGACCTGCAGGCGGCGCTGCAGACCTCCTGCTGTGAGGCTCACCCTAACACCTGATATTATTTAATGGGTTCATTTCATATCTATGAAACACATCTGATGATACTATGTTTATCATTTAATGAACCTTTCACCGTGTAATACATCTATTCCTGTAGATCTGTCAGGACCGGGTCATGTGATCAGTTTAATATAAATGATCGTTTTTGGGTTTATTTATTCTGGATATGTATTTCTGTTAGAGTAGTCAACAAAAAAAGAGAAATGGTCTTTTTCTAAAAATTCTGACTTTTTCTCCAAAATCTCAAAATTCCGTTTTTTTCTCAAAATTCAGAAAATTCAGACTTTTTCTCAAAAATTCTGACTTTTTCTCAAAAATCAGAACATTCTGAATTTTTCTCCAAAATCTGGCTTTTTCTCCAAAATCTGACTTTTTCTCAAAAATCTCAAAATTCTGACTTTTTCTCAAAATTCTGACTTTTTCTCAAAATTCTGACTTTCTCTCAAAATTCAGAACATTCTGACTTTTTCTCAAAGTTCTGACTTTTTCTCCAAAATCTCAAAATTCTGACTTTTTCTCCAAAATCTCAAAATTCTGACTTTTTCTCAAACATTTCCAAAATCTGACTTTTTCTCCAAAATCTCAAAATCTGACTTTTTCTCCAAAATCTCAAAATCTGACTTTTTCTCAGACATTTAAAAATTCTGACTTTTTCTCAAAAATCTGAATTTTTCTCAAATCTGAATTTTTCTACAAAATCTCAAAATTCTGACTTTTTCTAAACAATCTCACTTTCTCAATCTCATCTGCCTCAAACAGTCCTGATGCTTTTCTAAGTGATCATCCATCCTGTCTTGTTCTACAGCTACAGTTGGGATACCTTTGTGATCGTGGACTCAGGATAATAATATCTCTCTCTCCGTGCAGTCGATCGCCCGCTGAGTCTCCTGAAGGATTGTGGGCCGGCAGCGGTCTCCGTGGAAATCACCTGTCTGACATCACTAGGGGGCGGAGCCACATCAACAGGGGGCGGAGCCAGTCTGCTGCCCGCCTTCATCCAGATGATTGACAGCATGCTGGCCAGTGGGCGGGACTTCGACCTGGCGCAGGGTTACCTGGCGCTTTTCCTGAAGGTAAGCCAATCAGAGCGCAGCATTCAATTGATGTGACCCTTTCAAAATAAAGGTCCTGCACCTGGAAGTGTTAGTCGCTCTTAACCTGTTGAACCCCAACGACGAAAAACGCATCATCTGCAGGAAACAGCGTCTGCGGGCTGCTTAATATTTAATAAACTATGAATTAGGGCTGCTCAATTAATCGTATTTTAATCGCAATTACGATTATGGCTTGCAACGATTACGAAAACAACGTAATCGAAATAAAACGATTATTTTTTATTATTACTTTTTCTTTTTGGTTTTTCAGTTGAATTATTAAAGTTCTGGGTAATCAGCTGTTAAAAACATACTGTTCACATTTGTTATCTCCAATAAATTGATGTTTTCAAAGTAAATGGATAATCGTGAAATCAATTATTGACCCAAATAATCAAGATTATGATTTTTGCCATAGTCGAGCAGCCCTAGTCTGAATGTTTCATAGCCATGTAACGGGAAGAGACTCAGCTAACTGCAAAA
>NW_011344080.1:0-3761 GCF_000735185.1 Notothenia coriiceps
GGACTATTTAAAGTAGAGGACTCTTTAAAGTAGAGACACTACATACTGATATACACCTGAACATCAGCAGGAGAGGACTCTTTAAAGTAGAGACACTACATACTGATATACACCTGAACATCAGCAGGAGAGGACTCTTTAAAGTAGAGACACTACATACTGATATACACCTGAACATCAGCAGGAGAGGACTCTTTAAAGTAGAGACACTACATACTGATATACACCTGAACATCAGCAGGAGAGGACTCTTTAATCCTGAACATCAGCAGGAGAGGACTCTTTAAAGTAGAGACACTACATACTGATATACACCTAAAAAAAATCCACAGAATATTCCCTGTGTACAAAAGTATTCGAGTTTGTTGCCTCATGTTTTTACTTATCCAAGAAACGTGCTCATTGACAATCTTATTTAATTACTAAACAAATTAGTGTTGGTAATTTTGTGATTTTACAACTAGTCAAGAAGGTTTTATGGGCTCAACTTGTTTTGATTCACAGCATCCTGAACATGGTCTTCATGAAACAACATAACGGGAAAAACAAAACTCACGAGACCCAGGAATCATTGAGCTGCGTAAAATCTTCAGTCGAAATGTTGTCGACAGTCCAATACATGTAGGTGTCGTTCTCCTCAGTAAGGCCGATGTAGGCTTTACATTTCAACTCCGCTGCCATACCTGGACATCAGAGAGAGAAAAGAGCAGCTCATCATACTCATATCACAAAGTGTCACTGAGAGGAGAGGAACTCTTTACATTCACTGTAATAAGTTGCTGAAATAAGTCCTTGAATACTTTTACATTTCAAAAAGACTCGTAAGTTGACATGGACAAAAACAACTAAACAAATAATGTTTCTCACGCTCACTAGTTGTTTTAGTTTTTCTGTCCATGTCCCATTAGGGGTTCCTCCTCCTATCATTAGGAATTAAAGATGTCTGACAAGTTAACGCTCAGAAAGAAAGCTCAAACTAAGGTTGGAACTGTTTTCCTTATTGTTATAAGTGACAGTGATATTTTCAGTAGATGACACATCTCAGACCTGAGAGACATACAGTATGTGTGTGTTATTCTGATTTTTTTAAAGAGTGACACTTACCCTCTTTAACCATGACCACTTCCTGTTGAGGGTAAATCACATTAGGTTTGTCTGCAACCACTGGAATCTCTAAAGACACATAATCATTGTAAAAAAATCACAATAAGAAGGAAAGGCCAGTCATCTCTGAGAAGGAGCCACTGGTAAATCAGAGAAATGAGTGTTACTTATTGACTTTCACAACCCAAAATATAAGCACGTTGTGTCAGGGATAATCCTTAACTTTTGAAATACAGTTTTATTTTTCAGATAAATGGCATCACTAATAATATAGAACATTTACATAATAATGAAAAAGTTCTCTTGATAAAAACAAAAGCATATTGATGTCTAATCATCAGGATATAAGGACATATCTTCAGGCTGGAGTGACCTTCAGTACTTACTTGAGAAAGTCAACCGTATGCTGCGTGCCGCCGTGAACTTCCTGCCGTTGAAGGTGACGTCTACCATGCAGGTATAATTCCCAGCATCGCTCTCTGAGGCTCCATTCAGTCTCATTAAGCCACGCTCGTCTATAGAGATGCTCCCCTGCAGTGGTTTGCATTCCTGGAGTGAGAATAAGGACAAGATTTTATTTAAAGAAGGCCCTTTTATTTTTTTGAGGTTTTCCCTTCCTGTAGGTCTGACAGAGGGTGAAAGAGGTGCTGCAGCCCAGGCAGTGTGAGAAAAAAAAGAGCTTTTTGAACATTAAAGCATGGAGACATGTCACATAGAGACACTAAATACATAATGTGAAACCTAATCATTTGCAGAATAGGGCCTCTTTAAAGAGCACTTTCCAACAAATGGAAGTGCCTCATACAAAGCAATACATTTAAAGTGAATGATAGTAAAAGCAAACACATAATTTGAACAAAAGGGGACCTGTTTTATGGCTGAGACAAAGACACAGTTGTATGCCTTGATGAGACAACCTAAGCAAGGCAAGGCAAGTTTATTTATATAGTACCTTTCAACTCAAGGCAATTCAAGGTTCTTTACAAACATGAAAGACATTCAGACAAAGGCATTTAAAAACAGTCAATAAAAAGAAAAGATAATAAAAGATACATTAAAAGAAAAAATACATGAATAAAAAGCACATGAATAAAAAGTTACAGTGCAGTTTAAGATTGAATAGTTCAATTAAAAGCAGGAAAAAGAAAAGCTTCAGCCTGGATTTAAAAGTAGTAGAGTTGCAGCGACCTGCAGGTTTCTGGGAGTTTGTTCCAGATATTTGGAGCATAATAACTGAACGCTCCCATAAACCACAAATGATTTTTACACTGTATTAGTATGTAGTATAAAAATAAGCTTGATAATACACATACAATTGTTTTATGATCTACTGTACATATAGTTTAGGAAGATGTTTGGTATACATGTTCCTGATGTGTACAACAGGGGGCAGTGTTGCATTTTTCAAGAAATAACGTACAGTACATGATGCAGTAATCCCAAAATGTTTTGTGTTTTTAAACCATGAATAAAGAATAAATGTTGTCCCTAAAAATGGGGGACAACGTTTATTTATTTATTTTAGTTGCTCTTTTCGTTTCTATGCTTTCACTGATTGGTAATTTCTTTGTACTAACTTAAAGGTGGGGTGTGTAATTGAGGAGAAACCAACGCGAGTGCGCTAGAATTTGAAAAATCTGCCTCTCCCTCCTCCAACACACACGAACATGACCAATGAGGGCACGAGATAAATTTGTGCACAGATGGAAAGCTGACAGGCAGGTAGGCCATCCAGTTACTTTAGCCGGGCCGGCTCAGATGATTGGTCGTGCTTTTTACAGCGCCGCAGCTTCCACAGATGACATGTTTTAATGGATTTATCGTCAAAGCATTTAATATATTCATTGCTATCGGGATGTTAAGAGCATTCCATGGGATATAACAACAAGTGTTTCTGAAATAAATTACATACCCCACCTTTAAGAACTAAGTTCAAAGAAAATAAACATAGAGCACATAAAAATGCATTTAAAAAACACATGGATCTGTGCATACCTTCATCCATCGTGTATTCGTTGTGGTTTTCAGATTGAAAATCTCTGTCTGTTTGCAGGGAACACCCTCATTGACCGCAGTGATGCGTTTGTTTTCATGAACTTCAGGACATTTTTCACTGGACACTGACAGCCTGATGGTCTCACCAGTCACACGGGTCACACCAGTCACACCCCTGAAGAGGAAATAAACTGTGAGGCAGATTCAGGACAGGCCAACCTAAACTCCAGCAATAACAACTGTACACATCTTGTTTATTTGAGGAAAAAAACAACTAACAAAGACAACTACTGGTGTAATGATTAGAAGACAGTTATAGATAGATGTTCCATTATTTAGTTTTACTTTGAATCCGTAATGATGAATAAATAAATACAACTGTATTTGTAAAGAGCCTTTCAAATAAAGTTACTAAATGCTTTACGGGGTTGGAGCCAAGACTAAAAACATTACAGGACTCAGGCCTGTTAAAATCAGATAAATAAAAAAATTAGACAAGTTTGAAAAGAAGCAGAGTGCTTAAGACTCTTTTGAAAAGAGATTTAAAATATGATGTTATACTGATTCTAAAATCTTGAAGGGGCCTTATTTTGTTAATCTTTGGGTTCATAATTGTTGAGTAGAGACACTACATACTGATATACACCCACACAGGGGATAGG
>NW_011344081.1:0-3134 GCF_000735185.1 Notothenia coriiceps
CATCGAACGCCCTCGCCTACATCGAACGCCCTCGCCTACACCGAACGCCCTCGTCTACATCGAACGCCCTCGTCTACACCGAACGCCCTCGTCTACATCGAACGCCCTCGTCTACACCGACAGTATATCATCATCTAACTCAAACCCACCAGGCTCCGATTGACTTCAAGATTGGTCGGTACCATCTTAAGACCTTGAGAATTAATAGGTTTTAAAAGCTTAAGTCTCCATTGGACGCCCTCGCAGTGGCATCAAAATTGTAAAAGTTTTATTAGGAAAATTACAGAAATAAAGTCCTCTACCAAAAGATGCACAAAGCTAAATCTATGAGCAGATTATAGTGAAGACACAGAGGAGTTTCTGAAGCATTTCAAGTGTAAAAACAAAGTAATTAGCCTTTTATGCGTTTGTCTTTTTAAGTAAAGCTTTGCATATTAATTTCAATCGTAAAAATGTGACCCTTAAAGTCCGTCTCAGATCTGTTTCCTCTCTGGAAGATGATGAAGTGAAGCTCAGTTGGCAAAACTCAATCCCACAAATCTCACAATCGTCATAAATTACAGTTATTGCTTTAAAGTATTTCTTCACTGCGTGGGAAGTCCACCAAACGTAGCACATCATCGCAAAATGTAAAGTTATTTTTCCCTCATCATCAGGGAGGAAGTGTCTTAGAGACTCTCAGACAGATGCCGTCACACTTTGTCCAGAACTGTCCTCATGCTCATTTATAAGGCTTTATCAATGCCAAAACAAGTGGATTTCCTTGTATGCAGAGGTCATTTTTTAATTCACCTCTTCTCTGTTTCTTGCACACAATGAGCTGAATACAGTGCGAGACTTTCCATCATGTCTGGATGAAGTGAAAGATTTCTTAAATGCCATCAAAGCAGCTGGTAGAAGAAGCCAGTCTCCCTAAATATTGGGCTATGACTATTCCCTGGGTCAGGATGGTTAGAGGTGTGTCTCTTGTGTTCTGGTAACATCAGTCAGATGATTCATCCCATAATGATCGCTGTGATAAGAGAGCAGGAATGGAAAACTCTGACGGTGACGATGTGACTGTCTGACTGTAAGATTCCCTCACCAGAACAACCCGTGGCAAGCCTCAGCCTGTCTCTCTTTGATGTGTTTGCCTTTCTAATTAAAGCTTTGGATATTGATTACAATCATGTGGTCTGTCTACCTCTCAGTGCACTTACTTTACCTCTGATACTCTTCAGACGGTCAGGATCCTAGTTTTTACTTTATCGGTTTCTCGACACAACATTCGGCCGTTCACGGAAACAACCGATCGTGACCGGGAAGCGATCAGGCGATTAATGCTTTAAATGTAGTATTTTACTTCGGAATTGTTAAAAAGTTCAGATTCATTTTCCTGAACTAGTTTGGAGTTAATATCCTGTGTTTACCTCTCTGTCAGTGGTAGGTTGGTCTTTAAAAGTGCAGAGTAACTGGTTCTGTATATGTATTGAAATCCATTGAATATTTATTATTTGTACCCTTATGAATCAGGTTTTTGAAGGCCTTAACGTTTACCAGAAGTTCCTATTTGTTCACAATCTTGTCAGGTCTGGCCTAATCTCTGGGTGGCGTCAAAAAGACCTAGAGTGCCCCAATAAAGTTTCAAAACTCAGCCCCTCACCGTGCTTTCACCTATACTCCTGAAGTTTGGTAGTTATATGTTGCATGATGAGACACTCCAAAAACCCCATTGGAGGCGTCTCGTAAACCCAACAGGAAGTCGGCTATTTTAAATTATATGTGCAACTTTAGGCCATTTTGAACTTTTAAGGCCCCACATTTTTAAGAAACTCCTCCAACAGTTTTCATCCGATCAACTTCACTTTTGGTCAGTACCATCTAAAGGTCACGAGGATCCAAATTCATGAGAAGCTTTCTTCTACATTGAACGCCCTCGTCTACATCGAACGCCCTCGCTGTGAGGACCAAAAGCTCTATGGGCCCGACAAAGTTGCCAAAAAGGATGCCCCTCGTTGTGCTTTCACCGATTCTTCTGAAATTCAGTAGGTATATGAGGCATGTTGAGACGCTAAAAAAGCCTCCTGGCATCATGTCGTAAACCTAACAGGAAGTCGGCTATTTTAAATTGTATGTGAAACTTTAGGCCATTTTTAACTTTTCAGGCCCCTCGAACTCCTCCTACAGTCCTTCACATCTCATGACGTTTCTCACAGAGGAAAAGTATTTAGGAAAAGATGACAGGAACTGATTCCTTGACAATTCGGCACAACCCAGGTTCTCCGTTAGTCTTTGTCGGATCCCTGTTTGTCGCTGTAGTGAAGCCTTGCCTTTCTTCCAGTACTGGAAATTAAAGCTTCTTTCTGTTAACTTGGGTCCGCCCTGCTCCTGTGACACAAACACACTCCTCCTGCGGAGAGTAACCCAGACTCAGGTAATGTGTTGGAGCGTTGTGAGTCTCGTCATGGAGTCCGTCTGCGGCGTGAAGTCATGTCTGAACACGGAAAACACTGAGTTTCTGTAAAGCCTGCCAGCTCTGAGTCAAGTGCATTACAACTTAATGTATTCCCCCAGAGAGAGAGTGTGTGTGTGTGTGTGTGTGTGTGTGTGTGTGTGTGTGTGTGTGTGTGTGTGTGTGTGTGTGTGTGTGTGTGTGTGTGTGTGTGTGTGTGTGTGTGTGTGGTAGGGAAATAGTGATGGCAGGTACATGGCAGTGAAATAAAACTCTTCTGGCTTCTGGAGGACGGCCAGGTGTGTGACGTGAAATGTTCCAGAATAATTCCTGCAGTCTTTCAGTCGTCCTCTTTGAGTTTCCTGCATCACTGGATCACACATCTCTGAAGGAAAGACCTCCAGCAGAGACGTGAGGTGGCATGAAGCTGCAAAGGATTCTGGGAGTTTGTGTGCACACCTGAAACAGAGTGCAGGATGGGGAATCCCCGTCTGACGGCCTCTCTGTAATTAGTGAGGAAATGTGTGAGACCCCACACACTGCTGAGAGACTCTTATTGTGAAGGGCAGAGTGTGTTAGTATAGCAGCTGAGAGAGAGAGAGAGAGATTCTTATCGTGAAGGGCAGATGTGTTAGTATAGCAGCTGAGAGAGAGAGAGATTCTTATTGTGAAGGGCAGATGTGTTAGTATAGCAGCTGAGAGA
>NW_011344082.1:0-1734 GCF_000735185.1 Notothenia coriiceps
TTGAAGTACACTTGAATATCCATGCCATAGCACACTGCTTAAGGCATTGCTATTGAGACCACACCCCCTACAGGCACTGTGCATTCCTCCATCACATAAACAGATGATTTATTGTGGGGATTTTTGGATGGGGGGTGCATTTTTGTTCATTGTTGAATGAGTGGGGTTGGGGGGGATGAGTAATATTTAACTCAACATTCCTGTTTTCGTTCTTCAATGAAACAAATAATTGTTCAATAAAATAATTAAAACTTGTTCTGTTCTACTTAAAAAATAAAAAAAAATCTGTTGAAATGTCATGTTTTTTTGTTTAATTTTGCATTGAGTATTTCCAAAATTCCCTAGCTTAACTTCCCATGGAAACTTTCCGGAAACGTTCTGGAAATGTACCGGAAACTTTCCGCCCCTGTGCAACCCTATATAGGACACAGGTGTATATCTCAGGTATCTGTACTACATATACTGCAGTACACTGTTTTTGGATCACAGTCTGAGATCGAGCTGCTGTGAAATGTGTCTGACTGAGAGTCATAATGCTGAGAAAATGTAATTGTAAAATGTAATTTTTTCATAATCAGAATGTGCTTAACCGTCTACATCTTTCTGCACTAATGGGCGCAGCAGGTAAACATAGACTTAGTGAATACTTTATAATATGTATTTTTAAACAATCTCTTGTTGTCAGATTTATTTATGTAAAGCTATAACCATATCCCACGTTATATTGCCTGCAGTGTCAGTGTGCAGCTTGTTACTTCAATATTTGATTGATTTGAATGAGGCTGACACTGAGGGTTTAACCAAAGAATAACAACAGAGAAATAAAGATTAAATGCAAAATGAATACACATAAAGACTAACAGCAAATATGACTGCAGTTATGGGCTAGCCCCCTTTAGTTTCAACTCACGACCTAAAAGCCCAGTCACCTGCTCAGTGACAGGTGCAACGGACATTGCTGGCTTGGGACTACCACTAGTCCCTGCCTGCTCAGCTTTAGCCCTAAATGCATCGCAGTCCCTTCTCCAGTGTCCTTGCTTATGACAATAATTACACACTTCGTCTGCACCACGTTCATATTTTATCTCCGGCCCAGCTGGTCTCACTGGACGACCACGCCCCATGACCGAGGAATTTTCTCTGTGACTGCCTTGTACGGCAGCACATCCCCCAACGTGTGTCAAAACATAATCATCTGCTGACGCAGCAGCCTCAGCAGCTGTCCTGACTGCATGCTCACTGATGTACACAGCAACGTGCTCCGGTACGGAATTTTTGAATTGCTCCAGAATAACGAGATCCCTCAACGCCTCGTGAGTATCAACCTCAGTTGCCGCACACCAGCGATCAAAATGGGTCCCGAGCAGTGTTGGGTAAGTTACTTATAAAAAGTAACTAGTTATAGTTACTGCTCTCCAAAAAAGTAACTAGTTACTTTATTAGTTACTAAATTATAAAAGTAACTAGTAACAAGTTACTTTACTTTAAAAATAATAACAATACAAATACAAGTTTTTGTGTTGTTCTGTGGTACAGTAAGAGAAAAGACAACTCCCCACATGTACATTAGTTAGGTGCTTAAGGAGATTGGCATTGCTGTTTTTCG
Source organism: Notothenia coriiceps (assembly GCF_000735185.1). NCBI lineage: Eukaryota > Metazoa > Chordata > Actinopteri > Perciformes > Nototheniidae > Notothenia > Notothenia coriiceps. The sequence goes on from NW_011344082.1 coordinate 1,607, forward strand.
ATGTGGACAATGCTTTCTGTCCTGCACACAGTTTTCATTTGACCGTAATATTTTTTCCCCACAAATTGAAAATAGTGGTTAATATCTCCAAGTTGTAAATGCGCTGCTGCTCTCGCTGATACTTGCAT
>NW_011344083.1:0-2133 GCF_000735185.1 Notothenia coriiceps
GCTCCAACGAGAGTTACAACGAGAACGTGATGTCATATTTACACAAGACGGATCCTTTCTAGCCATAACCCGTCACTACGGTGATCCAACATGGCGCTGCTGAGCTCCTCTTTGACCCGGTTCTGTTGTCTCAGGACAAACAGGATAAATAATGGACTTTATTCCCCTTACCTGCCCTGTCAGTACAGGTATGTTCTGAGCTATTTAGGCCTCTTTCGTCCACTATCCGTCCCGTTATTCTGCTAGCATTTCACTTGAATCCTTGCTAAGTTTAGCTAGCTTCACTTCAGGGAACCATATACCGGTTTGTCACAAAAACGGTTAATTAAAAATACGTAAAATGAGATTAAAACTATATTTTAAATATTGTGATACACCTTAAACTACCCTTTTAATTATTGATGTGTTAATATGTCAGCAGATCAATAGGGTGAGAGATGATTTCCGGTTGTTTTTCTCATAAATAATATTTACCGACAAGTAACAAATACTGGTTTCATCCTGTTTGGATTATGACTTGAATTTCACATGATTTTTGACAATTAATAATACAGTAATTGCAAGAACTTAAAATATTGAAATAATAGTTTAAACAAATCGTATTTCTTATGTAAAAAAATAGTCAAAATTCCTCATTTTGTTCATATTAATAATTTAAACTTATATTTCTGAAATGTTTATCAATATTATTAGTACAGGTGAATGAGTCACCTTAGTCTTAAATATCGCCGAAAGGTTAGAGGCAACCATCTCCCAGAATAAATAATAATGCATTTTATTTATAGAGCGCTTTTCTGGAAACTCAAAGACACTTTACACAGTCAAAACTAATTAGTTTAGAGAAAGTCTATATGGCCTGCGCTCCCAAGATTTTATTCGGATGCTGGTTCCTAACGTAAGAACAAAACTATGTAAAACAGCTTTTAAATATGCTGCCCCCACAGCTTGGAACAATGTACAGAAGGAGCTGAAACTCTCAGATTTAATCATTATGGGGGAATTCAGGTCAACCTTAAAGGACAGAGAACACAACACCATTGGTAGATGTGCGTGCTCGTATATCCAAAAATAAATCGTTTATAAATTTTGCCAGTTTTAAATTTTTGAATGAGTTTTATTTCGCATATTGACTGGCTAATGTGCCATTTTATTTTTGTTTTACTGCTGTATTTGTCTGCCTGTCTTGTCTGTGTTTTATCTGTTGTAACTTCGTTCATGCTGCCCTCGTGGCCAGACCACTCTTGGAAAAGAGATTTTAATATCAATGAGTCTTTTACCTGGCTAAATAAAGGATATATATATATAGTTAAAACCACACACTTAAAATATATAAAACACAACATTAATTACATATTAAAAGCAAAATATGAGCTATGTTCGTTATTCTGTGTTTTTAAATAAAAAAAGAGACAATTTCCTGCATTATAATCCACTTTCCTTCCTGATGTTTTATAATAAATACACTTATTCCCCCTCTCTGCAGACTCTACTCCACGTCTCAAGTCAGACGAGGTTTGGGGCGATACGTCCAGATAGTCAACTCCAAATATGAAAGTTTCCTCAAAAGAAGATTTCCTCGCTTCTTCCAGCTCTATCACACTTTTGTGGAAGGTACGATCATCTTTGAACCCCTAGATCATTTAAAGGTCGCCTATCATACTCTTTTCCAACACCAGAGGGTCCGACCTTTGCAATATTTGTAACATTGACCGCCATCAGTTTGTTCTTTCCACATGTTTCTTATCATCAGCTTTCACATTACCGTAATTGATTTTTTAATTGAATGGTTCCAGGGATCAAGCTGCTGTTCAGAGACGGCAAAGAGGTGAAGAGGATAAAAGTTAACATGCACTCTGACCAACTGCAGTTCAAGGATCTGCCCTACAGGGACATGGAGAAGCTCCGACAGGTCAGTCCTTTATCAAATATTATATATATCAGTATGTAGTGCCTCTACTTTAAAGAGTCCTCTCCTGCTGATGTTCAGGTGTATATCAGTATGTAGTGTCTCTACTTTAAAGAGTCCTCTCCTGCTGATGTTCAGGTGTATATCAGTATGTAGTGCCTCTACTTTAAAGAGTCCTCTCCTGCTGATGTTCAGGTGTATATCAGTATGTAGTGTCTCTACTTTAA
>NW_011344084.1:0-4223 GCF_000735185.1 Notothenia coriiceps
GTTGTGGAATTAGTGCGGGATGCAATAACATCCCCGACTAACAGGAATAACCCGATTAGTCCGGAAATAAAATGTTTGGCAACACTACGATATTTAGCAACAGGGAAAATGCAACTTTGCAATGCCGACGATTTAGGAATATCGCAACCATCAGTCAGCCGTGCCATAAACCAAACCATCAACGCGCTCTCAAGACCACATATCATCCAACAGTTTATCCGGTTTCCTTGGACAATCAACAACTACACAGGATCAAAGCCAACTTCATGGCAATTGCAGGTATGCCCGGTGTGGTCGGTGACCGACCACACCGGGCATACCTGCAATTGCCATGAAGTTGGCTTTGATCCTGTGTAGTTGTTGATTGTCCAAGGAAACCGGATAAACTGTTGGATGATANGAAAGTACAGGTATACATGTAAGAAGTAGAAAGTACAGGTGTTTGTGTTCAACATGTAAGAAGTAGAAAGTACAGGTATTTGTGTTCAACATGTAAGAAGTAGAAAGTACAGGTGTTTGTGTTCAACATGTAAGAAGTAGAAAGTACAGGTATTTGTGTTCAAAGTGTAAGAAGTAGAAAGTACAGGTATTTGTGTTCAACATGTAAGAAGTAGAAAGTACAGGTATTTGTGTTCAACATGTGAGAAGTAGCAAGTACAGGTATTTGTGTTCAACATGTAAGAAGTAGAAAGTTCAGGTATTTGTGTTCAACATGTAAGAAGTCAAAGTAAAAAGTCGTCAGAAAAATAAGTAGTGGAGTAAAGTACTGATACCAGAAAAATGTACTTAAGTACATTAACAAAATATTTGTACTCCACTACTTCCCGCAGGTGTCCATCACCTCAAAGGTATGCAGCTGCGTGCATCCAGGAGAGGGAGAACAGAGGAATATTAGACATGTCTTACTATCTAACATACAGCACGCACACACATGATCTCCTGCACGAAACACAGGCATGCCACGAAACACCTGACAGGTGCAGGCGTGGTCTGAGCGAGCGAGACACGCTATCTTGACACGCTAACTCATTCTTAAATCTGAGCTACGTGCCTGAGGCTGAGCGCTAAGCACCCTCGTTTACTCTCTGAAGCCTGTTCCTCTTTCAGTCTCTGGGCACACCCTCTTCTTCCGATTGTACGCCGACTTCTGTCATTCTGTTTATAATGGAGCTGCTAAGAGGCCTGAGAATCACAGCTTGCCTGATGAGTAATGGACTTATTAGCTGTGTCGAAAAGCATGAAACCAATCCCATGTTCAGGATCTGTGAACCTGCAGTTTGAGAAGTCATTGCATGATTCAAGATTCAAGGCTTTTATTGTCATTTATACATAGCTGAACATCTGAGGCTCCTCCGACAGTGCAACAATAAAACAGACACCATAGTGCATCTAATGAAATGCGGTCTTTTAGAAACACTGATCCCTTGAAGTAGGGCTCATTGTGACGCAGGAAAAAAGTCTTTAAAATGGCTTTCTTTGCAAATCCCTCACATGCAATATGAGTCTTCTGGGTGTGAAACCACAACATGTAAGAAGCTCAAAGCCAAATCTGCAAAAGAGCTCTCCATTCCCACATGTCCTCAGAGTGATTCATGTCCCATGTTTAGGACACGCTTATGATCTGATTGTCCACAGCTTTGCCTCCTCTTGGCAGACTTCACACTGACACAATATCCCACGTGTAAAGAATGCATATCAAACACTTTTCCTTTGCTTCACAGGGAAGTTGCACTTGATTGACATTGTTATGGCAGAATTGAATAGAATAATCTGAGAGGGCGGATTAATGTTAGTGCGTTGTGTAAACTCCCCGGGCCTCGGGCGCTTTGCCTCATACACCTCGGCTTCCTCTGTCATTTACAAGCTGCTCGCATGCACACGAGAGCCAAGAGGGAGAAGAACCGGACGAGCGGGTTCACAGCCTGTCTGTCGGAGAGAAGAAGCTTCTAGGCTTTTAGTGTCATGTGTACACAGTGTAGATATGAAAACGAAAATTTGAGGTCACAGGAACAGTGCAACACAATAACACAGATAATAGTGGAAGTAAATGCAATAAAATGAGGTCTTTCAGAAACACCGATCCCTTGAACTATAGTTAATCGGATGCACAGGACACTGTCTTTAAAAAGAGTTTCTCTGCAAGTCCCTCTCATAAGCTGTGCCGAAAAGCATGCCACCAGTCCCATGTTCAGTATTCTATCTTATTTGTATTTACTTGCACTGTTTTACCTGTTTTATTGTGTTGCACTGTTGGAGGAGGAGCCTGTGACCTCAGATTTTCATTGACATATCTAGAGAGAAGAAGAGAAATAAGACTTTTATTTTCATGTGTGCACAGCTGCAGATAGGTCAATGAAAGTCTCCTCCTCCAACAGCAACACAATAACACAGATACAATATTGCAAGTAAATAGAATAATAGAAGGTGCTGAATAGTCTATATACAAGTCATTGGAATATTGAGGTGCAAACAGATGAGCGCTATGGATGTCTTTCAAAAGTTCAGGTGTTTAACGGTCTGACGGCCCGTGGGGTGAAACACTTTATTTACATATTTAACAATTGTACACATACTTCAAAAAAAGTGCTTCATTGAGCAAATAATCAACTTACTTAAAATCAATACTTAAAAAAGCTATCCAATAAAAACGTGTGCGCAGTGCAATGGGTCATACGGAGCAAACGTTGGTTTGAACCAACGCTGATCAAAAATGTCCAGATCCCCGATGTGTTTATAAAACCTCGGTTCCAGACAGATTGTTTTTGCCTTTTGCCCTTTTCTGTTCTTTCTGCTTCAATACATGGCCCTTTTTGCTTCACCTGAGAGGAAGTTTAGGAGCTGCCACTTTTCCTTGCTTGTTTTTTTGTAGCCCCTCGCTCTCTGTAAAAACATGGAAAACAGAAGAAGAAGAAGAAGATTTTTTTCTCGCGTGAGGACAACAGCTTCATCTCTTCGACCTCCTGACCTCTACTTTTACAACATGCTGTTTCTCCTCTACGCTTGGAGGCATAGAAATTCTAAGCGACAGACGTAAACAGATACCAAATTCATGTGTTCGACTGACATTTTGGAGCTTCTCCTCACAGCGATCAGTCACACAGGAAATAAACCCTGCTGCAGTGAATTGGACTACTCTGGTTTTACAAATGAATCCTACATACTGACGAACACAAACTACTGGGTGGGCTTTTTCAATTCTAGAAAAAGGACGTTATGTTTTTTGAAGTAATGCAAATATTAGCTAAATCCAAAAAGTAATGGGTGCACATTTTATTCATTAGTAAAACCACGAGCCCTTGCCCTTAAAGCTGCACAAATCCATGTTTTATAGGCCATTGCACTTCCAAGCTTCTATAGAGATGCCAATATTTTGTTTTGGTTGCAGTGCGGAAACCGAAAATGAAAAAGGCTTTAAGGCTTACTTAAGGAGGTGATAAATAAACTTCCAGAGGCTACAGGTCATCATCGTGTTGAGCTGAATATCTTCAAATGAATTTACTATAATGGATTAACTATTAAGCCTTTTAAAGAGGCCATATTCTGCTTTTGGGGGTTTAGAGGACTCTTTAAAGTAGAGACACTACATACTGATATACACCTGGGGCCGTATTCACAAAGGATCTTAGGGCTAAAAGTAGCTCCTAACTGGCGAATTTAGGAGAAACTCCTAAACATAATGGGCGTGTCAGTCTTAAATTTAGGACTCCTAATTGTATTCACTAAGAGCAATTCACAAAGTATTTTAGGCCTAAAAGTAGCACCTAAGTTTAGGAGAGCTTAAAAGTCCTCGAGAGGACTCCTAACTCAGTAAGACCTATTCACAAAGAATCTGAAAATGGCTGCGAGACTAAATGTTTTGGAGACAATGGAAGACTGTGAATTGATCAAGAGATATAGGCTAAATCGTGAGGGTATCAAACTTGTTGTGGAATTAGTGCGGGATGCAATAACATCCCCGACTAACAGGAATAACCAGATTAGTCCGGAAATAAAATGTTTGGCAACACTACGATATTTAGCAACAGGGAAAATGCAACTTTGCAATGCCGACGATTTAGGAATATCGCAAACATCAGTCAGCCGTGCCATAAACCAAACCATCAACGCGCTCTCAAGACCACATATCATCCAACAGTTTATCCGGTTTCCTTTGGACAATCAACAACTACACAGGATCAAAGCCAACTTCATGGCAATTGCAGGTATGCCCCGGTGTGGTCGGT
>NW_011344084.1:4263-4996 GCF_000735185.1 Notothenia coriiceps
ACCGACCACACCGGGCATACCTGCATTGCCATGAAGTTGGCTTTGATCCTGTGTAGTTGTTGATTGTCCAAAGGAAACCGGATAAACTGTTGGATGATATGTAGTCTAGAGAGCGCGTTGATGGTTTGGTTTATGGCACGGCTGACTGATGGTTGCGATATTCCTAAATCGTCGGCATTGCAAAGTTGCATTTTCCCTGTTGCTAAATATCGTAGTGTTGCCAAACATTTTATTTCCGGACTACTCTGGTTATTCCTGTTAGTCGGGGATGTTATTGCATCCCGCACTAATTCCACAACAAGTTTGATACCCTCACGATTTAGCCTATATCTCTTGATCAATTCACAGTCTTTTATTGTCTCCAAAACATTTCGTCTCTCAGCCATTTTCAGATTCTTTGTGAATAGGTCTTACTGAGTTAGGAGTCCTCTCGAGGACTTTTAAGCTCTCCTAAACTTAGGTGCTACTTTTAGGCCTAAAATACTTTGTGAATTGCTCTTAGTGAATAAAATTAGGAGTCCCAAATTTAAGACTGACACGCCCATTATGCTTAGGAGTTTCTCCTAAATTCGCCAGTTAGGAGCTACTTTTAGCCCTAAGATCCTTTGTGAATACGGCCCCCGGTGTATATCAGTATGTAGTGTCTCTACTTTAAAGAGTCCTCTCCTGCTGATGTTCAGGGGCCGTATTCACAAAGCATTTTATCTTTACCGCTAGGAGTGCTCCTAACTCG
>NW_011344084.1:5001-5486 GCF_000735185.1 Notothenia coriiceps
CAGCCATTTTCAGATTCTTTGTGAATAGGTCTTACTGAGTTAGGAGTCCTCTCGAGGACTTTTAAGCTCTCCTAAACTTAGGTGCTACTTTTAGGCCTAAAATACTTTGTGAATTGCTCTTAGTGAATACAATTAGGAGTCCTAAATTTAAGACTGACACGCCCATTATGTTTAGGAGTTTCTCCTAAATTCGCCAGTTAGGAGCTACTTTTAGCCCTAAGATCCTTTGTGAATACGGCCCCAGGTGTATATCAGTATGTAGTGTCTCTACTTTAAAGAGTCCTCTCCTGCTGATGTTCAGGTGTATATCAGTATGTAGTGTCTCTACTTTAAAGAGTCCTCTCCTGCTGNAATCAATACTTAAAAAAGCTATCCAATAAAAACGTGTGCGCAGTGCAATGGGTCATACAATACAGAGCAAACGTTGGTTTGAACCAACGCTGATCAAAAGTGTCCAGATCCCCGATGTGTTTATAAAACCTCGG
>NW_011344084.1:8779-9516 GCF_000735185.1 Notothenia coriiceps
TTTGTTAATGTACTTCAGTACATTTTTCTGGTATCAGTACTTTACTCCACTACTTATTTTTCTGACGACTTTTTACTTTGACTTCTTACATGTTGAACACAAATACCTGAACTTTCTACTTCTTACATGTTGAACACAAATACCTGTACTTTCTACTTCTTACATGTTGAACACAAATACCTGTACTTTCTACTTCTTACATGTTGAACACAAATACCTGTACTTTCTACTTCTTACATGTTTGAACCCAAATATCTGTACTTTCTACTTCTTACATGTTGAACACAAACACCTGTACTTTCTACTTCTTACATGTTGAACACAAATACCTGTACTTTCTACTTCTTACATGTTGAACACAAATACCTGTACTTTCTACTTCTTACATGTTGAACACAAATACCTGTACTTTCTACTTCTTACATGTTGAACACAAATACCTGTACTTTCTACTTCTCACATGTTGAACACAAATACCTGTACTTTCTACTTCTCACATTTTCCAAACAGGCTGGTTCCTTTAGTTTGAATGTGTGTTTGGTGGCGTGATCATTATTATTTAGGGTCATTGCGTGCCTATTGATTTGAACACGATCCGTGTATCCATCATTTCCTGGTCTTCTCTAAAGAAGAGGGACCAATGAAAACGTTGTCACGTTGCCGTTGTTCAGCATGGAAACATTCATTAGCTAACAATGACATTATTGTTCTATTAATATAAAGGGAGGTCGGGTACT
>NW_011344085.1:0-2435 GCF_000735185.1 Notothenia coriiceps
CATGCCGTTGTGTCCTTGGGCAAGACCCTTCCCCCTATATTGCTCCTGTGGGGATTGTCCACAGTATTGATGTATTACATGCCTGATTTATGTAATGTAAAGCGCTTTGAGCACTTGTAAGAACGCTAAAATAAATGCAATTATTTGTTTATGACATGTTGCAGTAAGCAACGATCAACTAACTGCAGCTGGCTTATATTAATGATGAACGTATATGTCTATCTATGTGAAGCAAGGCCCTCGGAAAAAACATAACGGGATGTGATGGAGTTGTTGTCATTCTTTTATCTTTTTCTCTTATTTTGTTTCATAGGGATTGACCAAGATGTTTTTTCAAAGCTGATACCGATTGATAGGCATCTAGAGACCCATAACTGATATTAGGAACCAATATACATTTGCAGGAAACACTGAAATATACGGGTCGAAATGTTGAATCACACATACTCCCAACATTTGTTTTATTGGGTCATGGTGTTGTACTGAGGGTCCGAAAAAACAGTTAAATGCACCTATAACTAGCTTGCTTTGACATCAACATGTCGTCAAAAAGTAGTGCATGGATTGAATTAAGGGAGACATTATTAGTGTTCAGATGCTATGGCAAAAAAAAAAGATATGGTTATTTACTTCATAAAAATCGGACTTGGTTCCAGCGTATATCCAATATGAGAAGGACAAGAATGAAAACTCTTTATATGGACGATTGTCGCTCTCCCATCTGTGATGACCTTGGTTTGTTCCTGTGTGGAGGACGAGGTCAGAGTCTATCAAACAACAGTCTGTCAACATAATAGCTTTACAATGTAACTGACTGGATTATGATTAACTGTCTCAGTGCTGGAGCAAAACATATTTCTACAATCACAAGATGGTTGACTCTCTGTGGTCGTGACGAGACCTTTGGGTTTTCCTTTGGTTCCCACAGTCCAGAAATGAAAGGTGTCCATGCTGTTTCCTGTGGTGCCGCCGGATAGTGACGTCAGAGAACTGCAACAACAGCCACTTGAGATTCACAGAGATACTGTATGTGTGGTTTGTTTGTGAGAAACAGAGAAAGCTGTGAATATGTGTGGGTGATGAATACTGCAGGGAGAAAATGAAAATTGAGGTACGATTAAGAGCCAACTCATCCGCCCAAAAGACACTCCACTGGGTCTCAGATCTCCTGCTGGAGAGAAGAAAATGGCTGCATAAAATTATCTTTCTTTCACTCAATTGTTTCCTTTTATGCAAGCACTGAATGAAACTGATTTCATAGCATATTGTGTCAAACACACGCTTCTGGAAATGGAAACAGAAAGGATAAGAAGATCAGTTTTTCACCGTTTTCTGGATCGTAGTTTATTTCTCGTTTTTTTGTCCACCTTCCTGTAGACACCAAACATGTGCACACTCATTGCCATCAAGCATTTTAAAAGTGCCGTAATCTGTGACCTTAGCTCCTTAAATGGTAACATTAGCTGTGAAGTGCACCCTAAAAGTACTAAACTTAACTTTGCTTTGCTATGCCAAGTTTGAAACCTGAAAAAGTCTCTTTGAAGAAGTGAGAAGGTTCCTCCCTTAAAAATGTCCTTGAGTTGAAAACTTGAATCAGAAAAATAGGAGTGAAGTAGCACTCATACTCAGACACACAGCAGGCTTTGTAAATCCATCTAAATTCATTTGAGTCGTGTAGTTCTTCATTTCCCCACCCTGTGCAGTGACTTCACAATCTGTTCCTGTGAAGGTGCTTTAAACCTGTAAACCTCCTAATCCCTCCGCCAACAGGCAACAAGACGAGCGTAAACATGACATCGCCTTGAGGCTGTTTGTGGGGGTAAACACATGGAGCTATGATCAGAGGGGGGAAGTAGTGGAGTACAAATACTTTGTTACTGTACTTAAGTACATGTTTCTGGTGTCAGTACTTTAATCCACTACTTATTTTTCTGACAACTTTTTACTTTGACTTCTTACATTTTGAACACAAATACCTGAACTTTCTACTTCTTACATGTTGAACACAAACACCTGTACTTTCTACTTCTTACATGTTGAACACAAACACCTGTACTTTCTACTTCTTACATTTTGAACTCAAATACCTGTACTTTCTACTTCTTACATGTTGAACTCAAATACCTGTACTTTCTACTTCTTACATGTTGAACTCAAATACCTGTACTTTCTACTTCTTACATGTTGAACACAAATACCTGTACTTTCTACTTCTTACATGTTGAACTCAAATACCTGTACTTTCTACTTCTCTCATTTTCCAAACAGGCTGGTTCCTTTAGTCTGAATGTGTGTTTGGTGGCGTGATCATTATTATTTAGAGTCATTGCGTGCCTATTGATTTGAACACGATCCGTGTATCCATCATTTCCTGGTCTTCTCTAAAGAAGAGGGACCAATGAAAACGTTGTCATGTTGCCGTTGGTCACCATGGA
>NW_011344086.1:0-3524 GCF_000735185.1 Notothenia coriiceps
GTTAGCTATGAATCTTCCTGTGCAACAGTACAGTAGGCCCACACAAACTGCAGAACACCGGTTCTTTGGGAACACTCAAATGATTTAATTCCCATTTAAAATCAGGAGACTAAATACGAACATTATATCAGTGTGTGTGTGTGTGTGTGTGTGTGTGTGTATGTGTGTGTGTGTGTGTTTATTTATCACGGGCACATAGTATCTGTCCCCGGCTGTTTGAAGAGCAAGCATGGGAAACAAAAGACCTTTACATGTTTGCATCCAGCTAGTCACACATACAATCACACTACCTGTAATTTACATAATTAACAGATAGTTTAGCTTGTCACCATCATTTGCTGTGGTCCACTGATGTTAACGATCGTAACTGAAAGGCTGCCTGTCAAACGTAAACATTCAGCCACGTGAATCGCAAACTCTCGCGAGAGTTTTACACAAGACGGATCCTTTCTAGCCATAACCAACTCTCGGGCGCTGAAATTGCCGCCCTTTGAGCATCATATCTGACGACGCTGATTGGTTGAAATTAGGTTTCAGCGGCGTAGTTTACAGATAGCAACAGTCAGCAATGTGTTGGCTGCTGCTGCTCTGGCTGAGGGCTCCTTTCTTACCGCCCAGACGAGAGAGGGTAATGATACACGCTGCGGCCAGGCAGGAAACATGTGACTTATCAGTAACTTTAGACATCGTAACACAATTTTAAACAAGATTTTATTTTAGATTATACATTTTACTGATACCAACTATATAATATTTACCTTGTTCATTAAAAATTAAAAATAAAAATATACAGTATATTTTTTTTAATATATTTTTAATTACATTTTTAATGACAATCAAACATGTGGGAAGAGGGGGGGCGGCGCCTCTTGTTGTTGCATTCACAGTTCCGAATGTACCCGGCAAAATTGTTTATTTAAATCAGATCATTTATCAGGTTAGTTGAAGTTCTTGAACTTTGACACCAAATGTGTGCCGTCAACCAATAGCAAGCCGTCAGGGAAATGGCGATGACCTTTGAGATAAACCACAATGGAGGAAGCTATCATAGCATGTAAGCTGCATTCCTCCATCCACTTCATTTGGCCTTCCACTCCACAAATACAAACTCAAACGGGGGAATGGTTTGTTTTGCAGACAGTTTTGAGAAACTATTAGACGGTAAGATTAACATACATCCTATTATTATTATTTTTTTAATTAGCTAGCTTGGATAGTTTTTTTCTTATAATTTATATACGTTAGCTCTTTATTTAATGTATTTATATCATGATTTATGTACAGACCTATTTAATGTATGTATGTACAAGTAACGGTCCAGAAGAGAGTAAAACAAAAATATTATAACCGTTAACTGTTAATATAACCGTAAAGTGCTAGCATGTTCGGCTCGCTAGCATGTTAGCCATTAGCTTGCCAGCTAAAGTAAGGTTCATGCTAGCTAGCTCATTACACAAGGCAACGTGTGCTGGTAACCGGGCTTTAATAACCGGAACAGGATTATTAAAAAAAAAACGTGTTTTGAAATGTGTGTTGCCTTTACTGTAAATATGCTTGCGAGTTTAACTTGCCGTCTAGTTACTAGTCCGTTTAGTATAGAGTTATCCCAATACAAATACACTTACCATAGATTTCTGCTCTCTATTATTTTTCACTGGCAGAGTAAATAAGAAGATGGAAGCATCGGTAGACTTTTATCAACAGAAGTGGAACGGACATGATTATTTCCAAGAGAACAACATCATGGTGGTAAGTTAAAACAGATTTACAAGGGGGGACATATTTGTGTTGACACCTTTACAATAAAGTACTTTTTGGTTGACTACACGTGTAATTTATCTAAGTATAAGGATGCAATTGCAGTATCTGCCTTGGTCCTTTTTTTTTGGTATGGGGTCCTAGTAACCTGTCAGTGCAACTACACGATCCAACCATATACAGTCTATGGATCCAACATATATCTGTTTGTCTGCCACTAAAATAATTGTGCCACATTATAAAACTTTTCGCAAGGACAGAAATACCGAGGCTTGGTTAAAGCACTTGAATATGTCTAACCAAGAGCAGCCAGCAACTATAGCTTTAGCAAGGAAAATATTAAATGCGTTTGGCATTTGTGTGAATCTGTCCATTTTAACTAAGGATGCGAAGAGGAAGGGGACTGTAGGCATACGTTAGCTACTGCGAAGCTCATAGCCTGGGGGGTGCGCAGGATAGCTGCAGGGCAAAAGTACATTGCAATGCAACATACAAAAACATAAAACAGAGCTGTAGCTAAGCCTTGCGAACTGTGAAATGTATGCCTTATATAGCCCTCTAAAAATTCCTACATTTGACCTCTCGCAAAAGATGCTTTGTATGCATTGGAAAAGGCCTATGGAATGAAAAAAACGTGGTATCCATCCATCCATGGTCCCAAAATGCAATGTGTCACTAATAAAGATGCACACATATTTAACATATTTACAGAAATGCAAAAGCACACCTTTTCTTGATTATTAAATGTGTACATAAGTGTCTGAAATTGCAAATGATGGTTCACTTTAGTTATTAAATGCCGATTATATAGAGAGTAGTGAATGATTTCAGACAACAGAGGTTGTGTTATCTTAAAGGTCCCATGTCATGCTTTTCCGGTTATTACCCGTCCCCTAGTGTGTTATTAAGGTTTTTATGCATGTAAACGGTCTGCAGAGTCAAAACCCTCAAAGTACACCCTGTAGAGAGTAAAAATTCTAACACAGAAAATACCTCCCCAAAACGCCTCGTTGGAGATACGTCACTGTCCATTGATTCTTCCGGGTACCGCATGATGTCGTGCGTTACCCGGAACCAAATGGACCAATCCGTGGAGCCGTTACGTTACGCCCGCGGAGCCGTTACGTTAAGCCCCCGCTGATTGGTCCAAATTGAACAATCCACGGACTTCCTCACACACACTCAGTGCAGGCAGCTCTGCTGATCTCTCCTCCCTGGCTGCAGGCTGATAACAGACAGTTGGGATCGCGGCAAAATTCTCTCTGCAGACCCATTCTCACAGCGTTTATCAACCTTTTTCTTACTCAATATCAAGCCACACTTATTGTTTTTACTTCGGCTGTGACTTTGTGTGTGCTCAGGGTGAGTTTGGCTGTGTTTCGCTGTCGCTAAACAAGGAAACCACACCTCCACGGAGCTCAGCGCGCTTCACAACGTCCCGACCAATCAGAGCACACTGTGCTCACAGGGAGGGTGGGGGCTGGAGCTATTGGAGCTACAACGAGCCATTAAAGGCAGAGAGTGAAATTCAGTGAATACACGTAGTTTACAGAGATGCTGTATGAGAACCTAAGTGATTTTGGAAAATTGCACAATATAAATCTATTCTAGTAGACCTCAACAATGGAATTATGATCAGTGGAAATGGCCATGACATGGGACCTTTAATAGAAAACCCTATGCATTTAATGTTATTTTGGACCATTATTCATATAGTAATCACATTACATGAGCCCTTGAGTTGCCTAGAGCAAAATAGTTATGGC
>NW_011344087.1:0-5859 GCF_000735185.1 Notothenia coriiceps
AACAGCCAGGCGACAGCCGAAGCAAGTACGATGCCTACAGAACGCCACCCGATGGCCCCGAACCACACGAAGGCAGCATTTACATTACATTCAAGACAAACAACTGCAACAAAAGCAACACAAACAATGATGTTAAAGTATTATGATACTGGACTGATATTTTCAGACTTTGTTCTTTAAGCCCCTGTCACACTGTCCCGAAATTGACACCCGATGGACACACGATTAAGGAAATGTTCAAATTCAGCTCTGATCGTAACATCGGGCCATTCGTGAGGGCATCTTAAGCCATCGTATGACCGCCGGTGGAGTTTCTAAGGCTCCGGCAGCAACTTCGGGAGCGGTGGCAACATCTTTGTCATGCCAAAGATGGCTTAAGATGCCCTCACGAATGTCCCGATGTTGCTACGATCAAAGCCGAATTTGAACATTTCCTTTATCGTGCGTCCATCGGGTTGTTTTATTGCACAACAAAATCATGTAAACATATTATGTAAATAACCCAATTTGTGTTCTGTGAAACTAAAAAGTATATAATATATTATTTTTGAAGGCGAGGAAGTTGTTGTTGCTATGGAAACAACATGACGGAGAAAACTTAATATCTTCTACATATAAAGACGGAGAAAGTAAAGAACAAAGTCTGAAAATATCAGTACAGTATCATAATACTTTAACATCATTGTTTGTGTTACTTTCGTTGCAGTTGTATGTCTTAAATGTAATGTAAATGTTGCCTTCGTGTGGTTCGGGGCCATCTTCGTGCGAAATTCACAATTCCATATTCGTGTGTCCATCGGGTGTCAATTTCGGGACAGTGTGACAGGGGCTTTAAGAAAGTCACTAAACAGGAAACCAATCAACTAGCCAATCAATCAAAGACTTGTTGATGGAAGATACGACGCTGTTTAGCTGTTTAAGGTCAAATGGACCACGTGTTGAAGATGTTTAAGATCCTCCAGCTTCCAATAAAAGAGCCAAACTTCTTCTGTTTCCTTCGACAACAACCCAGAAGAATATCTGAGACCTAACAATAGCGTAATAGGAGACCCAGAAGATCCAGATCGGCGTCTGGACCTCCGTCGCTCACTCACCGTATTCGATGTCGTAGAAGATGATGAACTTCTGCCAGCGCAGCTCCTCCACCAGCGTGAGCATCACGTCGTTGAGGCGGACGGGCGGCCGGGCGGACAGCGTGTACCTGTGCCCCCCCGGGCTGGGGTTGAAGGGGCAGGCGGTGCGCGGAGAGCCCTCGCTGCTCCTCTGGACGTACAGGTGAGGGATGTGCATGGCGTCCGTCAGAGACTGCAGAGCGCTGGCTGAGGCACATCCTGTAGAGGTGACCAACGCCAAGATGCCCTGGTTCATCAGCTCACAGGCTGCAGGGACAGGGAGAAGGACAGGGTTAAAGAGGCCGCAACATTATCTGTGAGGGTCTTTAGAAACAACAGCAAACTGCAGAACTAGCTGCGAGAGATCCGAGGAGGAAGTAGGACTGGGCGATTTGAACACAACAGTATATCACACACTCTTAGATTAAACACTGTGATATTGATATTTTGACAACATTTGATTGTTCAACTAAATATTTACAAAGTGAGATTGTTGATTCATAATCACCAGTAATGTGGTTTGGGTAATTATAGCAAAGACAGGTAATAGAACAGCAAGAACAGACTTTCAAAACTGCAGCTTGAATTAAAAGACTAACAATTTCACATGTTTTATTTTTCTATTTTATTAATAATCTTTACAAATGATTACATTATTTATTTAGAATTCTTTATTTGCATATTCTTAATTCCCATTACTGTGTCTATGTTTGCACCGTGATACACCAAATTAATTTCCTTGTTTAAATCTACTTTATATACAATATATATCTTTTATTTTAAATAAATGTCCAGTCATTTGTCAAATGTTCTTTTACTCCTTGTAATAAATTCAGTTTTTATTTTTTAAATAATAGTTTCTCCTGAAAATTGGTTTACAAATATTTCCATATGTGCAACTTTCTACCAACACAACTCCTCTTCAGCAGCTCCTTCCCCTCTGCTGAAGATGCAGATAACGGCACGGCAGCCGGCGCTCACGTTAAGTGATTTCTTGACCTCACATTATGGATATGAGGCAGCGCTCTCATAAATCTGCAGAGCGCCTGACAGCCAACACTGGTTCTCCTGACCTGCTGCACTCAGGGAGCAGGGAGCTATCATTAAACATTTCCGCTGCGCAGGCTAAGCTAAAGGCTAATGGGTCTGTCACCTGTCATCATGAGGTGTAGGAAATAAAAGAACAACAACAACAACAACAACAACAACAACAACAGAGTAATACACAACCTTTCGATGCAAAGGTCTGCACACAGGCTCAGACTGGACATTTGTGCATCTTTCATTTCTACTTATGCCTTGTTTAGTTTTTTATGCGGATGCAACCCAAAACATTTACCAATTTGGGATCAATAAGTACCTCTTATCTCGTTTAATATCATCTTGACTTTTTGGGTTGAATCATTAAACTTTGAGTTGGTTCCATGACAAAAGATATTTAGAGCGACTTTACTTGAACTTCTTATTTTTTATATAAATGGTTTTTTATTTTATTAAATGTTTTATTGGACTATGTTTGTATTAATTCATTTAGAATTAATTTACATTATATTTCTATTTTTATTTACTTCTTACGTTTAACAATTTTAACAATTTGTATTAATCTTTAAATGCACCATCTTACCTCAACCTTCTAATGTTCATACAATGATATAAATATATATATATTTCATACTCTGCTCAATAAGAAACGGTTCTTATGCTAACGGTTAACCAGCATATATTCCCAATGCTACTTCAAGGTTATCCAAACACGTAGATATTACACTAACTCTATAAATGCACAGAACAAATAAACACTTGGGGTGATTGTGTTTTGGACAGGATTCCAAACCATTCAAATTACAACAATGATTTAAATTGGTTTCTAAATGGATTTGTATGTCTGCTCCACGAACGATGAATTCTCCACCACATCTTTCCTTGACTCCCTAAAAGCCACTTTCCAGCCCCTCTGCTCTTAAAGACACCCTACATAGTGCTTGCTAGAAACAAACTTTTGTGGTTGGTCCTCCTCAATTTAGGGACCGAAATCCAATCATGTTTTTTCACTCTTCAGAGGAGCTCTGCCTTTGCTCCTCTCTTATCCACTTTTAGGAGATTGGAGCCATTTGCAGGGTGCAGATAAAATCATCTTGCCTCACTTTTACATTCCTTCTCTTCACCCCAACCCCGCTGCTTCTTCCTGGCTCCGGAGCTTCTTTACAAACATGTTTGCCTCTCCGCTGTTTCTGCCGTTCCCTACACTTGTTCCAGACTCCATGCTGTTCCCTGCATCCTAAAATATTCCTCAGTTCCTCCTCTACATCTCCCCCAGTGAGCTCCACCCTGCTGAGGCCGGAACACTCTGTACCTTCACTTCCTGTCACAGCGACAGGATCGTTTCCAACATTTAAACTCCTCTGTGGAAGCAGAACTGGAGCTTTGTGTTTCTCGGTGCTGAGGCTGCAGCTCCCTCTGAAGCCGGACATCAAACACCTGAGGATGCTCACTAGCTGCGCACCCCGCACTTTGAGTTCACCTGGGAGCATCAACGCTTTCCTGTAATGCACATATTTAATATTTGCTTTTCATGTTTTCAGTTTCAAAAGAGCTTTGACAAAATGTGAGTCTTTTGAATCGATGGAGTCAGAATGAAATAGCGCACTTCAAAAAAACGGAAAATGTTTTGATGTTTTCCTGACAACAGACTTTTGGTGTCCTTTGGGAATTTAACCCAATGAAAAAAAAATGCAATGCCTTCTTTTTAACGGAACAACTTTTTGAGCCATTTTCTATATTTTACTCACAGTCTTCAATAAAGTTATAATTATTGCTGTTGGCTAGTAAAGAAATTATTGGTTGTTTAAAACTCATAAAACTTTGTCGACAATATATAAGTTGATTTAATAAATATTTGATCAACTGAGTTTCTTAAACAAATTGGTCAACCGGCATGAAAAAGGGTTAAAAAAATTAAAATGTACGAAATAAGTCGATTAGGACATAAATGACTATTTAGACAAGTACACGATTAAGAGAGGGCTGACCTAGTCTTAATGTAACTAACACACCGTTCAACCAACCACCCATCAACCAGCTATCCAGCCAGCCATCCAACCATCAGTCAATTGATCAACAAACCAACATATCAATTTGCCATCCAACCAATCAACTAACTAACCAACTGACTTACTAACAATCAACCAACAAAATGACTAACTGACTAAATAACAAAGCAACCAAATTATTAACTGACTAAATAACCAACCAACCAACCAACCAACCAACCAACCAACCAACCAACCAACCAACCAACCAACCAACCAACCAACCAACCAACCAACCAACCAACCAACCAAACGACCAACCAACCAACCAAACGACCAACCAACCAACCAACCAAACGACCAACCAACCAACCAAACGACCAACCAACCAAGCAACTAACTAACCAACTGACTTACTAACAATCAACCTATCAAAAACCAACCAATGTACCAGCCAATCAATCGACCAAACAAACTACCTTCCTTCCAGAACATCCAAACAACAAATCATTCAACCAACTATCCAGCGAATATATCAACCAATCAACAAACCATCCAACTAAATGACTAACTGACTAAATAACAAAGCAACTAATCAACCAACCAACCAACCAACCAATCAACAGACTTACTGTCAAAGCAATTAACCAAACAACTACCCAACCAACCATGTAGCTTACCAAACGACCAACCAACCAACCAAATGACTAACTGACTAAATAACAAAGCAACTAATCAACCAACCAACCAACCAACCAACCAATCAACAGACTTACTGTCAAAGCAATTAACCAACCAACCATGTAGCTTACCAAACGACCAACCAACCAACCAAATTACTAACTGACTAAATAACAAACCGGCCAACCAAACGACCAATCAACTAACTTACTATCAAAGCAAATGACCAAACAACCATCGAACCAACGATCTAGCTTACCAAACGACCTACTAACCAAATGACCCACTGAATAAATAACAAACCAACAAACCAGCCAACCAACCAACTTACTAAGAAAGCAATTAGCCAAGCAACCATCCAGCCAATATATCAACCAAACAACCTTCCACCAAACCAACAAACCAACCTACCTAGAATCCATCCATTCAACTAACTGACGAACCAACCAACCAACAAACTAACTAACTTACTGACTTACTAACTTTTGTCTCTCATCCTCGTTTGAACTAAATCACAACACAAATACAAGGTACATGATCTGCTGTCATTATAAATGCCACAGTGACAGTTTCCCTCCTTGAGCTTGGTGTGATACCTTCCTAACATTTAGAAATCCACATGGGACCCCCCCCTCTCTAACAGCCTCTCCGCTCCGGTTAGACCCGGACAGGAAGACGTCTGTCTGGACTTTAAGGTCAGCGGAGGCTCCAGAGGGCAGCAGGCTGAGTTTCCACCCGGGGGATCTTCAGATGTCAGAGTCAGAGGAGCATGAAGTGTGACCAGGTAAACTTCCAGGAACGAAGTGAGGAGGGAAAAGGAGGAACAGCCGGGACGCCTGCAGCTTAAAGTGTGAAGATCCAAACCTGCTGAACCAAAGCTGAGAGCAACCGGAGGACAAATGTACCAACATATTCTTTATTTAAAGATTTTGGTGAAGCAACAACTACATTGAACTAGTCTCAAAGAGTCTTAAGTGAGGCAGATGTGGCCTCTGTGAGAGTGCGGCTAATGAACTCACACCGAAGCTTTTAAAGTG
>NW_011344087.1:11375-15863 GCF_000735185.1 Notothenia coriiceps
TCAGAGTGCTCAATTTCTGCAAGTGGGCATATTAAAAAAACATACACAATGGACTAGGGATATGGTTTCTGAAGTTAGGCTAAATAAAACCTGCATGCCGTTTATGACATTAAAGGTTTCTACAATGTTGCGACTGAATCCTTCGTACGCGATCTGTATCACATTGGATGTTGAGATTGTAGAGACAATATCATTATAAATGGTAAGTTTCGGGGGGGGTTCAAAGAGAATATTTTTTCTTTCAATCATAGTCATATGCCCTTATAGAAGCAGAACAATGTATTTTGTGCATTTCTGTCGTTTTTTATCTGATCAATAAAAAAGACGATGTGTCTACAATCCTTCAATCAACCTGTACAACCAGGAAACGCTTCAGTCAACTGAGGATGACCTCATGCAGGAGCTTTTGATCATCCTATGCATGCTAAATTGTCCTGGCTGACGGTAAACACCTACGTACAGCCTTGGAACTAATACAGAGGCCCAACTAATTTTTCCTGAAAATAATAAACTCATTCGGCGTCCATTATCAGCGATTAAGAATTAATTTGATCATTACTGAGCTAATCTGCCTCGTGATGACCGCGCGTGGAGTGGTGGAGGCCGGCTAATTGATTGACTAATTGATTGGAGGTGGTGGGGGCTGAGTGCGCGCACGCGTATGTGAGCGGAGGGGGGCATCCCATCTCCTCCCACCTCCACCCGTGTGTGTGTGTGTGTGTGTGTGTGTGTGTGTGTGTGTGTGTGTGTGTGTGTGTGTGTGTGTGTGTGTGTGTGTGTGTGTCTCTGGTTTTGTTTGGCTCCGGCTCTCGGTTTGTTTGCAGGATTACGATCCTCCGCTGCCAGCAGCCACTTGAACCACACACACCTCCTTCATGGCGCAGTGTGGTGTTAAACGGGTGTGTGTGAGGTGTGTGTGAGGTGTGTGTGAGGTGTGTGTGAGGTGTGTGTGAGGTGTGTGTGAGGTGTGTGTGATGTGCAGTCTGAACACACTTGACTCCAGTCTGGAGAGCTGTTGAGTTTCATGCACAGATTTTCTGCTCAAGGATGAAACCACCTGCAGCTGTGACACAAAGTGTGTCCTTCTCTTCATCCAAACATTACTCTAACGGGTATATTTTGGGTTTCCTTCTTGCATATTTTACTTTTGCTTCAGTGTGATGCGTGGGTTTTCCTTTCCTGGATGTTGGTTGGAAGTACTTTGACTCGGTCATTTTAAGAAATGATAATCAATAATTGTGTCGTCCTTTGAATCGTTTTTACCTCGATGCACGTTATTTATTTCAGCTAGAGGTGGAATTCAAAGGAAGTAGATTTATTCTTGAGGTACTTTCACAATTTGTTTATGCTTCTACTCACTCCACGTTAGATGCCTTTCTGTCCTCTAGCTTCCTCATCCCCTCTCTTCCTTCTTGTTTCCTCCTCTATCCGTCTTTCCTCTTTCCTCGCTCTTCGTCTCCTCCTTTTTGTCCTCTTGTTTCCTCATCCCCTCTCTTCCTTATTACTTCTTCCTCTTCCCACTTCTCCTCTCTTCCTGTCCCCTTCACTTCCTTCTTCCTCATCGTGTCATTTCCCTTCTCATCTTCTCTTTCCTTAGTTTCCTTGACTCCTATCCTCGCCTACTTCTTGTTTCCTCCTTCCTCGCTTCTCGCCCTTTGTCTCCTCCTTTATGTCCTCTTGTTTCTTCATCCCCTCTCTTCCTTATTACATTTTCCTTTTCTGAACTCTCTTCCAACTTCTCCTCTGTTCTCGTCTCCTTCACTTCCTTCTTCCTCGTCGTGTCCTTTCCGTTCTCCTTCCCTCTTTCTGTCTCTTTTCCTTCTCTCCTTATCCTCATTCCTTGACTACCCTGTTTTCTTCCCCTTTCCTTTGTCTCCTTCCCTCACTTTTCACTGTCTTCTTTCCTATCGTCTCCTCTCTGTACTTCCTCCTTGTTTCCTCTTCCCACTTCTCCTCTCTTCCTGTCCCCTTCAATTAATTGTTCCTCGTCGTGTCCTTTCCCTTCTCGTATTCCTTCTCTGTCCTTCTTTCCTTGCCTCTTCTCCTCCTCCTCCTTCCTGTCATCTTGTTTCCTCATTCCTTGACTACCCTGTCTCCTTCCCTCACCTTTCACTGCCTTCTTTCCTCTCTACTTCCTCCTTGTGTCCTCTCCCGCTGCTCCTCTGTTTGGAACGCTCCCCTGTTTCACACTGAGTATCTCTGTGGTGTTTCTGCTGTTGACGGATCAGCGGCTCGTTCATCCTCATCATGTGACGTCTGAACATCAGAGGTCAGAGGTCAGAGGTCAGAGAGGTCACTCCTCCTCAGCTCAGCACAGAGCCAAATGAGTAAGTGAGGTTTGAAGGGAGGAGAGGAATCAAGAGGAAGAGGAGGATAACCTTTACATTATTGATAAGAGGAGCAGCGCACCAAAGAGAGGACCATCAAACAGAGAGGGGGGGGGGTCTCCCCTGGGTCAGAACAGAGAGGAAGAGGAAGAGGAAGAGGAGCTGCTGTCATTCACTTTATTAAAACATGTAGAGGAGGAGATCTGAGTCTTTGTGTTCCTGCAGGAACGTGTGATATAAATAATGTAGATAAATGAAGACGTGATAGAATAGAAAACTCACTGCTTTGTTATTAAAGTTACATGTTGTAGGTTTTAGTGTGCTGTTTTTTAAATATTGTTTTTAGGAATTGTATAAAGAGTACTTTTTAGCAAAATTAGTATTTAAAAAAATGTATTACATGGTTTAGTTGAATACTCGACTCTGATTGGTCAATTTAGAACACGTGACACGTTGTTAATCCAGTACAGACCAAGGATCAAGGAAGGATCAAGAAAGAGAAAGGAAAAGAGGGAGCGCTGGACAGGAGATAAATGACCAGAGGAAGGCAGAGAGGAAGTGAACACTAACAGGAGCACGAGGTGGGCTCTGCAGAGTTCAGGGACTCGTTAGTGGATCAGAAACTGTGAACAGAGTTGGACAGTGCTGCCGTAAAGTTGTTGTTGTCGAAGCTCCAGCCGTTGGTGCGCCGTGTAACGGAGTTTTTGTTTTCTTAGCCGAAGAAATACCATCATTTTTAAGTCAATTAAATCATTTCTATTAATTTTGGGAGTGGAGTTTGTTTAGTATCTGGCCGTGTGATAAGCGGGATAATGACCACGTCGCTACATAATGATCCCTTACACACCAGTTTAAGAATAACGTTAATATTCTGGCCTTAGATTCAAAACCTTAGTTTGTAAAATTGACAAAAACATAAAATATTATTAGTATTGTAATATTGCGTGTTTGAATTGTTTTATCCATTGAAATGTGTATGTATGTAATTTAGTATATATTATTGTGTTTTTTTAAATATCATTTATATTTTATTAATCTGTAATTGATGTTTCCATGTAGCTCTCTGGTTAAGGTGAGAGCAAAGAAACGTGATGATCCCATTTAAAAGAAAAAGAGCTATTTGTTTTCTAAATTCAATGAAGCCATTTAAATAGAAAGCCGTGTATTTCATATTAATAACCGTGTGAGTGAAACTCCATCTCTCTGTGGGCGTAACATCTGGAAACGAAAACCACTGCCGATAAGTATTTATGAACAAGACAGCCATTAAATCTAATAACAAAAAGTACTTCTGTCTTGCTGTGTACTTATTGTGAATGATGTATTTCATCCCAGGGAGTAATAACTATAAGAACGAGCCATTAACAGAAAACTGTCATCAGACGCCAGCCGAGGAAAAGACGAGGTGCACGAGTCGACATTAAAACGTTTAAAGGAGCGTTCAGACGCAGCAGATATTGCGCTGATATGCAAATGAACAGATCATAATGTTGGACTCTGTGCACTTCGTTGATGGATTGATGTGTTTCACAAACGCATTGAAGTCAAGGTCAGCATCAATCAGACGCTCGAGAGCCCGGAGCCCGAGAGACATCATCAACATGACATTAAGGGACCATATGATGCAATGAGAGAGCAATAATGCAAATGTATGAGTGTGTATCTGTGAGTGAAAGTATGAGACAGATGTTTAGTAATCATCCAGGAAGAGAGGAAGGGTAGAACATCAGTGGATGGAAGAGGACCAGAGCACAGCTAAAGGATATTCAACTATATCAGAGATGAAACTAAATAAATGAACGTTGGAAGTAGGCGACACACAGCTGAGATACAACAGACTATTCAACCAATTCAGGGCTAACACACAACTGAAAAGAAAACCAAATACAGGATGAGATAAAGACCAAACTAAGGCTAAAACACACACACAAGGGGGGGGGGAGAAACAGCGGTAAGTAAAGTTTAAAAGTCTCAAAAATGCTACAACTACCGTCCCAAACTGGATGAATGTGAAGTATTTAGTTAAAGGAGCATGAAAGTGTAACTAAGGAGCTCTATTGGAGTGACTTTGATGGTTATTGGACTCAGGATTCATTCATTTGGATTCCCGCTGTATGAAGAAATTAAAGGACGGCGGAAGTGGAAACAATTCACAAAGGGA
>NW_011344087.1:15884-16140 GCF_000735185.1 Notothenia coriiceps
TTATGTGGATTCAAAAGTCGTAAATAATCTACAAAATGGAGGAGACCGATCTGATCGGAGCAACTGAGACAAATAATCCAACTGAAACCGGCATGGACAATGACTATGTTTTAAAAATGCGCTTATCCAGAAAAGCCCGGTTCGGACACTTTACGGGCAGAAGAAACATTTCTATTAAAGAAAGAATTATACATTTCTGTCTTTTTATGCCTTTATTACTAACTTGAGTTTGTATTCAAATTAATTAATCAATTAT
>NW_011344087.1:16347-23157 GCF_000735185.1 Notothenia coriiceps
CACTTACATAGAATGTAGGCTGCCTTCAACATACGTGGAAATTGGGAAAACCTAACAAATTCAGCACTAAAACTAACTACTAAGATTCCACTGAAAGTAGGCTATACATTCAATGACAACATTAGGGCTAAAACACATAAGAATATCCTGTCAAACCAACAACTCATTGAAATAAAGGAGGACGAACACATCAATAGATATTGGTCCAAACCACAGCTAAGAACACAATCATATTAAACACAATTGCAGCTTAATCACAAGTGAAAAGCAGGGTCTGAAACCAATTAATGATCAATTGAAAGTAGACTACAGCATTAATGGATGTTGGTCAAAGTCAGGGCTAAAACACCAGATATCATCCTTTCAAACCAGGGCTATACAACAATATCACACAATCGAAACGGACAAAATCACGACTAAAACATCAAGAGATATTGGACCAAAGATACAAGAGAATAATGAACAAAGTCAGCGCTGATATTAATGAATATTACAAGAACAATCGGCTCCAACCTCAATGGATACTGGACCAAAGAAGGGCTAAGGCTACAGAGAATATGAAATCAAACCGGAGACACAACACATTAAATAATGGACTAAGAGCAGGGATTCAACATCAGTTTGGAATCAACTAAACCACGGATAACAAAGAACAGTGCAGAATTTCAAGGCTAACCGACAAACATTTCTCAAGGCCTTTTTGATCAAATATCGGTTGCCACTAACTACACAGTGAATTCTTTATATAGGAGAGTCTGTGTTTGTTGTGACCTTGTAGAACATCTGTGATTACGCCTCAAGGTCGAGCCTCTCTGGCAGACAAGACTTTCAAAGAGAAACGAAGAGTTCACCTTCGAGATGCAGCGCTTCTGTTTTAACGTCCATAATGACAGGTAACAATAATAACACACGGGGAATCAATAACACTTAAAGGAAATGATTGCAAGGAAAAGCAGGGAATTAGATGCAACTGTTCTGAAGAAATGTCATTCAGCAGGAGGCAAACAACAACAACAACAACATGTTTGCAGAGAAAGGGCTTTAATACAAAGCTAAGAATATTCAGTCACTCCAACAATCATTTGGACCAAAGCAGGGCTAAAAACATCAATAGACACTTGATGAAAAAGCTCAACTAATATGCGAGAGTACTGAACCAAATCAGGACTAAAGCCAACAAACACTACACTCAATAAAATCAGTGGATATTGGACCAAACTAAGGCCGAATCAACAAAGAATATTCTGTATAACAAGGGCTTATATACGAGGGTATCAACCTTGAAGCCTTGAGATATGGGACCAAAACCTCAGCTAAGAATCAAGAGAACAATAAACAAAATCAGGTCTGAAACACATTACAGATGTAGGCTTCAAAACACTTTCAAAACATGAGTCCTTGTCAGGTATGATGACACATTAATTGAGTATATTGTTTAGCAAAACTGTCAGCTCCAGCTCCTCAAAGTAAGCAACTGTATTTTACATATCGATGGGTTTTTGGCTCTTTTTCAGACAAAGCATTTCAAAACGTGTTACGGGCGTTTTTAACAAAGTTTGAAAAGGCCCTATCCTGCTTTCTGTGGTGTTCCCTCTCCTGTAGTGATTTCTATAGTTTGTGTGCATGTTAATGGTCAGAAAACACTCAAATCTTCTGTATAAACATGAACATGTCACAGTAGAGCCACTAAATACTCAACATGAACCTGAGAGTGAGCAGAAGGCGTCCTCTTTGACATTTCAAAGACCAATCAATGAATCACAAAAAGATGTTTCATTAATATAAAGTCATTAGGAGAGTGCAGACTTCTGCCAAGGCCATACCCTTCACTATATGTTTACGATCATTTGTTTATGTGATGGCTTCTTCCTCGGCCCATGATGCACCCTGTCACCATGCCTCATTTCAAATAGTGTGTCCTTAATCCCTGCTGACAAACAGACTGAAAACATAACCTCTCTGGAAGAAATAATCACGAGCTGCAACAGAAGTGTGTGAGACATTTAGGGAAGACAGTAGGACATAGGAAGGTGTGTGTGTGTGTGTGTGTGTGTGTGTGTGTGTGTGTGTGTGTGTGTGTGTGTGTGTGTGTGTGTCAGATGTAGTCATGTGATTGTGTTGATTATCCCCTCTCGTTGATGTCTGCTCTCGTCTCTCCTTCACGCTACACTTGTCACAGAGGGACTGTTTCTGTGTCAGTCGTGATTTACAAAACACAACCTATTTCCATACAATCTATCTGAGGGAATGTGCGGTTTGAAGCACCTGCCGGCGTAAATCAAAGCAACAGGCGGAGAGCGAGGAGGAAACAATGTGAAGGACGAAAAGACAGAATCTGTAATAAATCCTCCAGAACCATCGCTCTTGTTTTCGTGTCTGCAGAACTCATCAGGAACAATCGATACCTCGGTCTCACCAACTTTCATCTGGGCTCAGGTTGGTATTAATGACAGTTTGGGGAACAGCAGACCAAAGGGCTCTCTGACGGTGGGAAACCTTCAAACTATGATGATGAATTCTCCGGGTGTTCACATGTTTCTGTGTATTGTAGAAGACAAAGAAAATAACACCAGAAAGAGGAATAAGAGTGCAGGTCAAGGGTTTTAATGTTTGTTTGTGAAATCTCTCAGAAAGCGTGTGTACCCTAGACTGAAATCAGCCCCGTTGTACATCAAAAGGAAGAGGGTAAAGGTTAGCATATCTCTGCATTAGCCCCTCAGACTGATACATCAGCGTTTCCAACGAAAAAGACCTCGTAGAACCTGACGGGGGAACCTGGAGACTTTGAACAGATTTTCTAATCCATAATTTAGCCCTACTTTTTTTTTCAAGTTTGATGACAAGTTTGTGTAGAGTCCCTCCTTTTTGTTTTTGTGTCTGCAGGACACATCAGGAACGATCGATACCTCGGTCTCACCAACTTTCATCTGGGCTCAGGTTGGCATTAATGACAGTTTGGGGAACAACAGACCAAAGGCCTCTCTGACGGTGGAAGACCTTCAAACCTATGATGAATATCCCAAGGTTTCCACATCTTTCTGTGTAGTTTGGTTTTAGAAAGCAAAGGAATACAAGTGCAAGGACACAGGTTTTACATTTGTCTGTGTGACCTTCTTTTAAAATAATCCATTACTCAGGAATTGTGTGCACAGGAGACTGAACATTTTATATCAAAATGAAGAGGGTTAGGGTTTGCCAGACGGACGAATAATTTAACGTTGTGTATTCCAAATAAAGAGATCATGTACAACCTGGAGAGAAAAGGCAAAAGACTCTGTTGTTTTTGTCCAAATAACAAACCATGACCAGTGTAAGAGCCTCAACATGTCATGCCTTCTGCAGAGAGCCACTTCACCTTCACTGAGAATACTTTCAACCACAGAGGGGATTTCAGGTATTAAGAGTAAGAATGCTTCTGAACGGTCAATCTCCAAGTGCTCAGAGTGAAAAGCAAACTTTAGACAATCTCCAGACCTGATTCTCCAGAGTTTATAAGAGAAAGAAGGTTATCACCTTATCAGCTTCACCATCTTTGGGCATCAACATCGTTAACTGTCAATAAACGTTGTTTTTGCAAAGATATATAAGATGGATAACCTCAACTTCAGTAAACAAAACTCACACAGACACTTACTTTCTCCGATCTTCACCTTCAACATTTAAGAACTCATTAATTAACTCCAGACTTGGCAGTTGCTGTAAACTCAACAAAGCGTTGACAGCAGTGAGCGACAGTCGAACTAACTGTTCAAACTTCTTGTTGCTTTCCGTTGTTTCCAGAGGTGCATCATTAAAACTCTGCTGACAACTGTCTCCAGCATCCAGATAGGCTGGATGACATCCAATTTGGTGTCTAATTAGCAAAATATCAATTACAATCTATGGAGGCAGAGTTCAGTGTGTGGGAGGACGCCATGTCTTTCTGCTAATTGGGCTCTTGATCTGCACGACAGGCGGAGGATAAATGACGAGGAAGCACAGCGAAAAGTTAGGGTGATTGGTGGAGGTGAAGGGGGAGAAAGGTGGAGCAACCCAGAGAGAGACAGGGAGACATGTTGGTTTGTTAGAGAGGGAGAGAGACACTTTAGTCCAAACACAATACTTCGGTCTCGGGCTGAGTTTCCTGGTCTTACCTCATAACAATCCAAAACTGACCCTAAAGGTAGGGACACACCGAGCTGACACCGAAGACCTGACACAGACGGACCCGACTGTTGCGTCTCCTGCGTCTCCTGCGTCTGGGCCATGTGTCGCACTGGAACACACCGCAAACACTTCAGCCGACGGCCAAGAAGCACGTACGAACTGCGCATGCGTGAGTGGCAATAACTCTCCTTACCAGCAGGCGGCGGTAGTGTGCATTCGTCATTAAAAAGAGGCAACAACCGTAAGACAGACTGTGTGATAACCGAGAGAAGAAGAACAGACTGCGTGATATAAACAAACAACAAATAGCGTGTTCCATGTTCCCTCTCCAGCGGGGCTTTCCCCAACCTGTGTCGAGAGCTGGAGTTCAATCAAACCTCAGATTTGCCTTCTTAATAGTTTGTTTGGGTCCCTCACTTCCGTTTCGCTTCTCATGCACTGATTCGGTAGCTGAACAGCCAATCAGAGTGATTTCTTTGACCGACAGCCTTTGGCCAATTGCCGATGGGTTTTCGGCCAAAAAGGTGTTGGCACGGCTGAAAAGACACGACGGTGCGGGACACACTAATCTGAGTAGGGCGACAGGACGCTCATCGTCGGCCTGAGACCCATCAACGGCCAAAATCGGCTTGTTGTGTCCGGGGCTTAAGAACCAACCTCAGTGATTTGGACTCAAGTTAGATTTAGTCTTTGTGTCTTTAGGGTTACGTTTCAGTCTTAATTTCCCAGTGCTTTAGTCTTGAGTCAGAATATCTTAATGTCTTAGTGTTAGTCTTATTATCTTAGAGGATTAGTTCAGTCTTTAGTCTTCATGTCTTGGTCGTTTGTGTTCAGTCTTAATGTCTTAGCTTTTAGTGTCTCCGTCTTTAGTCCTAAGTGTCTTAGTATATTAATCTATAGTCTTAGTCTTAAGTAGTAATGTCTTAGTGTCATAGTGTCTTAGTCTTAAATCTAAATGGGTTGGTTGTTTGTGTTCAGTCTTAGTGTCTTAGCTTTTAGTGTCTCCGTCTTTAGTCCTAAGTGTCTTAGTATATTAATCTATAGTCTTAGTCTTAAGTAGTAATGTCTTAGTGTCATAGTGTCTTAGTCTTAAATCTAAATGGGTTGGTTGTTTGTGTTCAGTCTTAGTGTCTAAGTGTCTTAGTATCTTAATCTATAGTCTGAACTAGTAATGCCTTAGTGTCATAACGTCTTAATCTAAATTAGTTGCATCCTATGTATAACAGTAGATCTTTCCTCCGTTTAATGCATGATTCTTTATTTCTGTTCTCAGTATATTGACTGTAACACTGTGAGAAAGCCTGGAGACTTCAGACAATGAAGTCTTTGAATCTATGAGTCAGACTCGCTCTATGAGCTGTGATTCTGTGGTGTGTCATAAACACCACAGAAGAAGAAGTGTCATCTTTCTCTCATCCCGTTGTTACATCGTTGACCCTAACCCACTCGCTTGTTTAAGAAATGAGTTTATTGAAAACTTGATAGTATTAATTCCTTAAATCAGTTCAGACAACAAAATATTTAAGTGACCACATGTGTAGCTGCTGCTTTTTTGGCAAACTTTGTGTGGCTTTCACTTTTGACTGGTTTTGGTTAAAAAAGGAGCACATTTGACTGTCCTAGGGTTCTATTAGGATTACTGTGGTGAGGTTTTGATCTGATGGTTATTGATATTTCTGATCCTCTTGAATGATTGATTGTGGATATCAGGGTATAGACGGTGGAGAGCTATGATTGGACAAACTCCAATATTCTGAAATGTGAAGCTAATGCAGAAGTGCCCTAAACGTGCATTCTCTCTAACATCCAGCAGGGGGCAAGTCAGATTGTATAGAAGTCTATGAGGAAATGTTCCTACTTCTCTCTCTCTTTATTACCTCAGATTGTAGAGAAGTCTATGAGGAAATGTTCCTACTTCTCTCTCTCTTTATTACCTCAGATTGTAGAGAAGTCTATGAGGAAATGATCCTACTTCTCTCTCTCTTTATTACCTCAGATTGTGTAGAAGTCTATGAGGAAATGTTCCTACTTCTCTCTCTCTTTATTACCTCCGATTGTATAGAAGTCTATGAGGAAATGTTCCTACTTCTCTCTCTCTTTATTACCTCAGATTGTATAGAAGTCTATGAGGAAATGTTCCTACTTCTCTCTCTCTTTATTACCTCAGTAAACATTTTCCTCATGAGTTTATGGTCTCAATCTCTAGTTTAAAGTATTCTACCAAACAGCATGATGTTCACTTAGTAAATGGTGGTCCAATATATAAGGCGCGTTCACAACAAGTACTTTTCCCAAAGGTTCCTGAGAACTACGATTTAGTTGCGTTCACACCAAAAAGTCCCAGGAACTAAATTAGTTCTAGAGAACCTTTTTTACCCCCTTTGGGAGTCCCAGCAGCTTCTACTGAAGCCAGTCCCTAACTCCGGGGACTGCCGGCCGGGGATTTTGGGTGGCAGTAGCGGCGTGAAGTTGTTTGCGGCCTGCCAGTAAACCCAAAGCAGAAGAAGAAGAAGTGACGTCAGCGGCTTCATTTGCCTAATCCACCCCCAGGAACTAATTTCCGGTGTGAATCTGTACTTAGTTCATCAGAACTAAAGAGTTCTCAGGAACCTTTGTGGGAAAAGTACTTGGTGTGAACGCGCCTGTAGTCAAATAGACGATAAA
>NW_011344087.1:23171-28591 GCF_000735185.1 Notothenia coriiceps
CCTCAGGGACTTATTCCGGTGTGAACGCGATCTGTACTTAGTTAATCAGAACTAAAGAGTTCTCAGGAACCTTTGTGGGAAAAGTACTTGGTGTGAACGCGCCTGTAGTCAAATAGACGATAAAGCAGAGTAAATGTAACATTATGGCTGCCTACCAATGTTTACTAGGTGTGTTTGTATTCGGCTGTGTGTGTATGTCTGCCAGCAGTGAAAGCTTTTCCAGTGCCCAAACAAAACATTTGCAGCTAGTACACACACACACACACACACACACACACACACACACACACACACACACACACACACACACACACACACACACACACACACACACACACACACACACACACACACACACACACACACACACACACACACAGGGCCATTAGCAGAGTGCTAGGCGTTAGCGGAGGTGTCAGACAGCCAGATGAGGTCTGAACGGCTCTCGTTGTGTCCCGCCTCATTTCCATCCATTATAGAGGACCGAGGCTCCAAAAACTCATTTTGCTCCATAAGAGAGGGTGGAGTGCCTCGTCCAATCACAAGAGCCGAATCAATCCATGCTTCAAACACGACTCGTTTATTCAGAAGAGAATGAATGGATGAAGGTCGGGTACATGTTCAGACTATTATCTGATGAAAAACACCTTTCAGGTTGCAGATGGTTCGTGAATCAGCAGGAAGTAAACACGACCTTTTCACATGTTTGTTGTATGAGAAGTGTACGAACAAACATCATGAATGAATGTGAGCAATTTAGTTAATTAGTGAGTCAGGGACGGATCACAGATATACGAATTAATCAGCTAATGACTGAGGGCATATGTTAATGGACAAGTGTATCTCTGCATTTTATAATGAAAAAGACTATGTTTTAGAGTCTGTGGTAAATCAAATGGAAGTGAGCTGCTCTAAAATGACCTTAAAACCTGTCTTCTTGTGCGACGCCAGAAACCAATGCTCGGAGCACAAAGAGCTGCAAACATCGGGTTTTAAATATTCCATTATTGGAGCCATTAAGATAATTACAACACAGCCTGTTTAACTGATCTGACTGTGAGTCGTCCTCCAACCCCTTTGGATTAACCAGGAGCATGTTTTAGAAAACAGAACGGACGTCAAGGTGGAAGTGGATCAACCGTGGTCAGAGAGACAATTTATCCATATCTGTTTCTATATTTCTGTGTGATGAAGAGGAGGTGGTGAGGCCTCGCTGAAGATGTTTATCACGTCTGATCTGGGCCAAAGAGAAGGGGAAATGAAAAAAAGGATATTTGTTTTTGCTGTCCTGGAAACAGCGACCTGTCCTATTAATACAAAGGAAACACACACACACACACACACACACACACACACACACACACACACACACAC
Organism: Notothenia coriiceps; assembly: GCF_000735185.1. Classification (NCBI taxonomy): domain Eukaryota; kingdom Metazoa; phylum Chordata; class Actinopteri; order Perciformes; family Nototheniidae; genus Notothenia; species Notothenia coriiceps. The sequence continues at coordinate 24,546 of NW_011344087.1, forward strand.
ACAACACACACACACACACACACACACACACACACACACACACTCACACACACGCACACGACCACACACACACACACACACACACACACACACTACACACACTACACTACACACACACGACACACTACTACTACGTACTCTAAAAAAACGTACTACTACTACTACTACGTACTACGGTACTACGTACACTACACACACACACACACACACACACACACACACACACACACACTACACACACACACACACACACACACACACACACACACACACACACACACACACACACACACACACACACACACACACACACACACACACACACACACACACACACACACACTTTCTGCATGGATGACTTGAATACAGCAATCACTCGCTCCGACACTCTCCAACTGGAACAACTATCATGAAATCATTAGACCCTGACTGAGATCACTTTGATTCTCACAGTGTGCAATACTGTTAGAAGATAACATGGTCAGGAACAGGCAGAAATGAAGACCTGAAACATGGCTTAAAGGAATGTTCCATCCCCAAATATGTTCACTGGTGTTTGTTACTGAAATTGCAATGACAAAGCTTTACCCTCTGTCTTTGCAGTTTGTCACGTCTCAAACAGTCTGGTGTTTAATGAGTAACGATGCGTTCACACGTGGCTTCTGGTTCTGTAGATGAAGTCTGCTTAACTGGTTTCATTAACTGGTGTGATGAAGTGGGAGCTTCTGCTTGAGGGTAGCACTCCGGGAAAACACATTTGGTCACAAAACATATTAGGAATCAACAGGAACGTCAATGGCTGTAGTCTAACATGGTGTGAAGACATATTGTCATTACCGCCAGAGATACTCAAAAACCTGTAATACGTTTGCTTCCAAAACTCCTCCTTTCCTCTTTAAGGAATGACCAGCCTCGAATCGCTAAGATATCATGCTGTTGTCCAGCGGTTTACAAACACAAGTTGGACATTTCACTGAGAGAACATGAACTGTATTTGGAGATATGGATTCATTAAATGCATTTAAACGAAAACAACCCATGCTAACCAAACCCCTCTTTTCCACTTTCAGGAATGTCCATGGAGAATGCAGACCCTAATTGCTGAGATATCTTGCTCTATAGTCGAGTGTTTCCAAGACATATTGGTCATTTCACTAAAGGAACACGAACTGCACTGTAATTGGAGATAGTGAGATGATAAATGCAAAGCCATGCTAACCGAACATTCCCTTTCCCTGTAATTGCTAAGATATCCTGCTCCAATCAAACGCGTTGTGACACATTGGACATTTCAATGAAAGAACTGTACTTTAGTCGGAGATAATGATTCAAGAAATATCGAAAATGCAGAACATTTCCTTTCGTCTTTTAGACATGCCATGGAATATCTAGCCCCTAACTGCTGAGATCTCTTGCTCTATGGTCGAGTGTTTCCAAGACGTATTGGACATTTCACCTAACGAACATGAACTGTATTTTGAGATAATCATTCATTAAATGTGTTCAAATTAAAACAACTCAGATCGAACCCTGAAGACGTTTGCTGGCGTCTAACCAGCCGTCACCTGGACTCCCTGCTGTGAGAGCACAGTTTAATGTCCTGCTCTGACGGGGTTCATCACCAGCGCTCATCAGACCCTCGGGACGGGTTTCGACTCCCCGGCTTTTACATAACTCTGGATGACATTTGAGTTTATTCTGCAGACCCAGTTGACTTCCTTCTGCCCTCCCTCGCTTCATTTCCTCTGCTCCCTCTTTTCTTTTGTTTGTCGTTCATAATGTTTTCCATTTTGTTCTTTCTTTTCAAGTCTGTATAAATTAATTCACTCTTTCTTGTTCCACATTATTTCCTCCGGCAACATTCTCTCCTCATTACACCCTCCTCTTCCTCCCCCTGTTCTGATATCTTTTTATTCCTCTTTCATTCATCCCGTCTTCCTCTTCCTCTTCCTCTCCATTCCTCTTCCTCAGCTCTGTTTTTAATGAGCTTCCTCTCGTTGCCTCTCTCTCTCTAAATGAACAGCCACCCTGCTGAATCGCAGTCTGAGGCCTTAAATAAGCTATCATTGCCATGAACTCATTTTCACCCACACACACACACACACACACACACACACACACACACACACACACACACACACACACACACACACACACAAAGTGCTGCTGAAGGTAGGTGTTAATAATATCATGTTTCCGGCCTAGTTGCTGAATTTCGCACACACACTCAGGCAGGACGTCTATAGTTGGAGGGATATAATTGGAGTGTTTAACAACCAAAAACTGCTTTGTTCAGCTCTGAGTGTGTGTGTGTGTGTGTGTGTGTGTGTCACATTACACACACACACACAAAAAGCATGAAAGCAAACACACTTATGGTAGGGAACACACACCCGTCCTTCACATCTTCCCGCCTCACACTCTTCACTAAACCCGCCACCAAACATTTTAAATCCACTATCATTCAATTTATCTCTCAACTAGTTTTAATAAGAACCGGAGAGAGTTTCCTCGTGTTCAGACGAGCAGAGGAAGACACTGAAGGCTTTTTTATTCTATGTTTTCTCTCCCAGCTGGCTATGTGTAGAGCTTGATTGATGGACGGGTCAAACAATATCCTGCTATTACTTGAAAGTGCAGATTAAACCTTGAAACGTTCCTCTATGAGTCCTTCTGTTTCCCTTTCATAACTTTCTACCCCTTTATTCATCTTCTGCATCTCTTGTGTCCCCTTTATTATCTTCATATGGTCCATGTCTACCTCCCTATGGGTACCTTATATTGTTTGGTAAAGCTCTATCAGTCATTGTTACACTAGGTGTTCCTTTAATGATCAGTCCTTCAATGGTTTGTTCAGTCCTTCAATAATTCGATCAGTCCTTCTACCCTTTGTCCTTTAACCAATCAATTCGTCTTTTTACCATCGAATCAGTCTTTTAACTATTGGATTTGTCCTTCAACCATTTGTCCAGTCCTTGAAAGGTTTGTCCAGTCCTTGAAAGGTTTGTCAAGTCCTTCAATAATTCAATCAGTTCTTTAACCATTATATGAGTCTTTTTACCAATGGATTCGTCCTTCAACCATTCGATGAGTCCTTGAACATTCTTACGGTCCTTCTACCATACGGATTGAATGGTCTGTCATCCATTCAAATCCTTTACCCATTCATTCAGTCCTTCTGCCACACGTCTCCACATGTGCACAGTCCGTTATACAATCCTTCAACAATTTATATCCATCGATCATTCCTTCATAACCTTCCAGCGTCCGTTTAACCCTTAAACAACTCGTCTGTATCGCATTCTCCATCTCTTTGACCTCTCCAGCACTTCTTTGACATGCCTATAACTGGTTTTCCATCCCATATCTGCCTCTTAACCTCTCTATCAGTGCTCTCCAGCCTTTCAATCTGCCCTCTGACCTTTGTCCTCTCACTCTTCCCAGGGATCAAAGTTCAGATATGCATCGGAGAAGTGTTTGCTGTGCGATTTGACAGCTATGTGAAAAACGAGACGAAGAAAACCGATCATTCTGTGTCCCTGCTTCCAGATTGTGTTTACGTGATAGCAAGTTCACCATCTGAGGTGCTGTAATGAGCCGCCTCCACAGGACAAAGTGATTATATAACCAGCAAGAAACAAGGCTACTGTGTTAGCGCTAAAAATAACATCAGACTGGAGAGAGAGATGGATCCTCTGATTTGAAATGCCAGTCTTTGGTGTTTCTTAAGGTATTTCTTTGATATCTAAGAACGTTGCTTGTGTTTCTAAACATGGCGTGTCGTATACAATATACACTTCGAAACCTTTTGGGCATTTTTCTAACATTTAAAAACAAAATGTTACAGAGACTTTAAAGATTTGAATAAAAGTCAAACATTTCTTCACATTTTTCACTGTAATTTTATTGACTAATTATTAAGATTTCTTTATATACTGTATATATCCTGTATCATCTTCATCTGCTGTCATCTCATTTCCCTCCATTTCCACCGTGTGTGTGTGTGTGTGTGTGTGTGTGTGTGTGTGTGTGTGTGTGTGTGTGTT
>NW_011344087.1:28628-31806 GCF_000735185.1 Notothenia coriiceps
CACACACACACACACACACACACACACACACACACACACACACACACACACACACACACACACACACACACACACGCACAGCCAGTTGATAAGGAGTCATTTTCAAGGTGAAATTAAAGATTAATATCACAACATGAAACATTCTGGATAACGCGGCGGCACATAAACATCAGAGAAAGCTAACGCTGTCTCTCTGTATCTGTCCATCTCAGATATATACAAATATATATATATATAATATACAAAACACAAAAAGCAGCAAAGACTATCAGAACATGTCCGTAAAAACAGCAGAAACTCTGAGAGAATATCAGGTAATAATCTTTGTAAAAGCTTCAACCAGACGACTTCAACAGGACGACTCACACAGATTCAGCCGCTAATAAATAAACATATATATATATACATTTATATAAACAGAACGAGATACTGGCGTTTATTAAAACACGCTGCTTACATTTTACTGTATATTCTCAGTCACTTCTTTCTTTCTTCTACCACTTCCTGCTCTCAGTAATGACACATTTTCCCCATAAAATGCTCTGTTTTGGTAATATTTTTGTTGTTAAATAACATTTACATTAAATATTAACGTTCATATTCAACGTTCTGATTTATAGCTGTCCTTACCTGGCTATAAACTCTTCCACTTCCTGCCATAGTGTGAGTTTCATGGCGCCTTGAGGCCTGTTTCTGAGATTGATATATATACCTCCTAAAGCTTTTCCTCAGATATAATTATATCCTCCAGGAGATGAAGAAGAAGAACTGTAATTATGACCTGATATGTTTGTTCATTTTAATATTATATTCGATATCCTCCCGTTTCTTTTAAGTATTAATTCCAGCTCCTGGTGGTACGATCATCTTCAGTTTCAGGGGACTTTGGCCAACGTTAATGCAGCAGATTACTGTTTTAACATCAATTAAATATGCCCATATTCACTTGGAGAGTATAATCACTGTGATATAACACGGGCAGCTCGGAGCCATCTGAATTTAACATGAGGAGCAGAGAAAAGATCATGCTTGGTTCAAATTGAGAAATGTTAAAATAAATCGGATCGGAGTTGTGTTTCTGAACCAGCTGTCTTTTAATTGGGTTTCCATGAAGTTAGCCAAAAAGTAATATGCACTCACTTCAATAGCTTTGACCTATCAGATACAGTTGGACCTTTTCTCTTTTAATATAGCGGCTGGATTCCTCTCGATGTTCGTAGACGTCACAAAATGTAAGCAATTTCAATTATTATCAACGTTTTTTAATCTTTCTTCTTTTAACTGAAGTATCAGTCCCGTCTGCTTCAGATTTAGTTGAAAGAAGTTTTTCTAATGGTTTCTTAATGCAATTTCTTTAAAGAATTTCAATTCAAAAACTATGTTGATTAAACTTGAGTTGTTAATTCTGTACCGCAATCCTCTGCTGAAACCGACAAGAGAACCAACAAACGAAACAAAAAACACACTTTTCCTGGTCTTTACATTGAGAAGGAAGCTCATCCTGGAATAGTTAAGAGACAAGATCATAGTGGTCAGAGTCATGGCTCACACTGCCTGAATCTCACTGAAACACTTCATTTTTAACGATGTCTGCAGCGAAAAAGGAAATATATATATTATATAAAAAATATGTATTGACCAATTTCTATTAAACTTGGTAAATGGGTGAAGTATAAGCCAAGGCAGAAGCCATACACATGTGGAGTTGATCAGAACCATGCAGGGGTTATACACATTATGTTTACACTGAGTTGAATACTCCATTCTGATTGGTCCATTTGAACATTCCAGAGGTTGTTACGTTCCGATAACAGACTGTTGCTAGGCAGAACAGACTGCATCATCCTTTACTCGTGAAACAGGTCTAATATGTGATGCTTGTAGGTGATACGTTATCGAATGAAAGCAGTAATATGTCTCCATGTTGCAGGAAGAGGACGTTTTAAAGTCTAAAATACACAACTTGTGCTCAAAGTGTAAACGATGAGGCTGTTTTCTGGCTGTTAAAGCAACATATTTTTGAGGTAAATTCCAACATATTTCCATCACCTGTCTTTTATTGTAGCAAACAGAACAGTCTCAGGCGTGATAGGAGATCACGGCGCTGCAGAGATGTTGTTTACTTGTAATTTCACGCTGCTTTTCTAATATTTGTGGACTCGCAAAACAACAATGTGCAGGTTTCAGTGCCGCAGATATCAATATGTGTCTCTCTCACATTATTACAAGAGGAGAAAGGAGTCAGAAAATGAAAAATGCATCAGAGTAAACTCGAATATAAGCCATTTATTTCCCCTCTTCCAATGAGTGCACACTTCATTTCTCTCTGTATGTGTATCTTCCAGCTCTTATTGCCTCTTCTCCATCTATTTCCCTCCTCTTCCTCCTCCTCCTCTTCTTCCTCACACTCCCTCGTTCTGTTTCTCTCTCCGCCCCAGTCCCTCGCTCTGACCTTGAAATGAATAGAAAGCAACTCAGATAGACGCTGATGGGAAATGGAATTGAAATGTTGTGGAGTCAAATTCAGAGGCGAGAGGTAAGAGGGAAGGAAGGAGGGAGAGGAGGCAAGGATGCAAGGAAATAAGAAGTGAAGAAAGAGCAAAAGAAAGGAGAATCTGAAGTTTCGTGTTTTCTGTTTAAAAGTGACTGAAACAATGAGTAGGTTATAAAAGTCTGACTATGCTCTCAGCTTTCAGAGCGGGAAGAAACGTCCCCGAACTCTTCCATCAGGAGAAAGGTGCTGCAGCTTCAGAAAGGAAACAAAAACCCAAATGTTCCATATGAAGAAACTTCTCCAGCAACTTGAGGAGACGTGCAGCCTTTACTGAAAGCTGCAGAAACCAAACGCTGCAAGAAGCTCAAACACAACAGAGACCAGGGGACACTAAAGAGTGACGCACACAGCTGGGAGACCAGGGGACACTAAAGAGTGACGCACACAGCTGGGAGACCAGGGGACACTAAAGAGTGACGCACACAGCTGGGAGACCAGGGGACACTAAAGAGTGACGCACACAGCTGGGAGACCAGGGGACACTAAAGAGTGACGCACACAGCTAGGAGACCAGGGGACACTAAAGAGTGACGCACACAGCTGGGAGACCAGGGGACACTAAAGAGTGACGCATACAGCTAGGAGACCAGGGGACACTAAAGAGTGACACACACAGCTGGGAGA
>NW_011344087.1:32335-37931 GCF_000735185.1 Notothenia coriiceps
ATAATAATAATAATAATAAATGGGATTTATATAGCGCTTTTCTAGACCCAAAGACACTTTACATTATGAGTCAGGTCGACAAACAAAACAAGAACAAAAACACAAACAAAAACAAAAACAAAAACAGAAAAGCAGTCAGGAGGATGTTGGTTCAGAGGGGGGAGGGGCGGGTTTAAGGATAAGCAGAGTTGAAGAGGTGGGTTTTGAGACGGGACTGGAACAGGGTGAGGGACTCAGACTCACGGAGGTCTTGGGGGAGGGAGTTCCAGAGCTTCGGGGCTGCCACAGAGAAGGCTCTGTCCCCGAAGCTCCGGAGTTTGGCCTCCTGACATGTATCTTATCCGCTGCAGCCCTGTTTTTAGAGATTTGGGTATGGAGGAAAAGAGAGTGGAACACCGGGGACACATATTCATGTATACAAGAAGTACAAAAGTGCATTTTGCATGATAGGTCCCCTTTAAAGGAGAAGAAATAAAATATTCAAAAACATCTCAAAATAGAAATACAACAGCCTTAAAAAGTAGAAGAGATACAGTTCACCGTGAGATTTCAAATCTATAAAAATCTGACAAATAAAACACTGTTGAACGTTTTGCAAAAGTTATAGCAGTATTTTATGTATTTTACATTTATATTAGATATTGTATGTTGCAATGTTGGAGAAGTTAGGTTTGTATTGCCAACAGCTTTGCTATACGACAAAAAGCCTTTAAAACCTTTTGAATTCTAAGCTTTTGATGCAAAATATAAAGAAAGCTGTTTTCACTGTCAACAGTGTTTTTCTTGCTATGCTTTAATCTCTCAACGCACAAGAAGAAATGCCAATTAGTCTCATTTAGAAGTCAATTGAATTTGATTTAAAGTGGTTTTGTTTGCATGAAGACTTCAAAGCATCCAAATGAAGGAGCACAAAACAATAACATGCAAACAAAGACAATACGAAGCAGCGTTAGAATCGCCTCTCTCCGTCTGAGAGAGCTTCATTTCACTTTAGTACAATATCAGACTTTCTGTACAAAACTTTTAAAAACGAATTATTTGAATATGTGTTGGACCTGTTCCGCTCTGTGAAGTGATCACTGAGGCTTGGATGTTGTTGCCAGGAGCAATTAGCAGTACTTTGTGATGCGTGAATTGCTTTCCAGCCAATAATAACCCCCCAAATCTCCAAACGACAGACTAACTCTATGAAGACTCGGAGGCTCCTGGAAACAAACATGTTACTTTGTAGACATAAAAAACACCAGCTCTGTTTTTGGAATAAACACTTCCTGACAGTCCTGACACCAATAATGACTTTAATGCATGAATACATCAGTAAGAATAGCTCCTGGTTGTTCCACATGTTGGACAGCTCTGCTCTGAAATAAACACAGCTTTGATTCTGAGTTTTCTGGCACTTTTTGAACAGCGTTCCTGCAGATCAGAAAGCTTCCCATGCAGCCTTTTGTCGGGCGTGTTTTCAGAAGCGAGGGTCAGAAAGAGTTCATCTCAACGACGCTCAAACACACGAGCCCGACACGTCAGAAACAGGGTGTTAACTCGACCCCAGAGAACAGACTGCTTTAGAGACAGGAGCACGGCTGCAGGAGATATTTTAGTACGTGAAGTTCAGAGATGTTTTTCTGACCCTCGACCTGCACTCCACTCGCAGCTTTGAGGCTAATTATTTGACTAGACGTTGCTCAAAGTACACATCACCTGCTGAAGGTGAGCAGAGGGTACCTGCTTATTTGCTGTTGTTACTATTATGATTCAGAGCTGGCAATCTTTGACGTGAGTAAAGTGCAAGATCTGGCTCCAAAGAAAGCAGCGACCGAAAGAACTCTGACTATTCTGACAGCCTTTGAACCCTTCTCTGAGAGGCAGGCGCTTGTGAAGCTACACCGACCAACATGCCAAGAAATAAGCAAGCTACAGATGTTGAATGCTTTCTATGGCTACTGAACTTCTGGAGTGCAACCATCCAAAGAGAGAGATGTCTGAGGATCGTGGACGGAGATTGACTTCTGGACGAGTCCATCGTCTCTCACACTACAGAGACATTGCTCTGAAACTAACACAAAGGAGTCAACACACAACGGTTGACTGATCATCTTTAGGGCAGAACAACAATACTTGCTTGAGAGCAACGGAAACAAGTTCCTATCAGAGTATCGAAAACTAAGATACTAACGTTTGTCATAAAATATCCGATCAGATTATCTTTCTTATTTTTTGCAATAAAATATCAGAAAGAAAGAAGAGGGAAAAACAGCAGTAACAGAAAGATTGTTAGGGAGGTGTGGAACAAAACCAACCAATGCATCAAATCTGTGATTCGATGGAAAGCATGATACAAAGAGCTGAAGGAAAAACGTACGGAAAAGCAGAACAAAAACAGGCCTTTCAAAACCAGAATACATCGAGAAAGCAGCAGTCATATTACGATGTTTAGTCCGATCAGAATCCTTCCTAAAGAAACCAGCCCTCGCTCCTAGAAGCCCTCCCGACTCCCTGAACTCATCTTGTGCTCTCGTCTTGGCAATAACATATCAAGATTCTAATAAAAACTCATTTAGCAAGTGGTGCAGAATCAGGCTCATTGGGGTCAGAGAGAAAAGGAAACACAGCAGGAAAAGGAAGATTTGAAGGGAGGTGTGGAACAAAGTGGACCGACCAAACCTCAAGATACCATGGCACCTTTACTCAAGACAGCTTTGAGTCAAAATGTAGGAAGATTTGTTGGGAAAAAATGTGAACAGTTTTTACCTTAGTGAAAGAAAAAGAGGTGTAAAAGTTACAAAGCAGCTGAAAAACAGGCCGGTCAGCAGCAAGAGAAGGATGTTTGTTCCGTTTGGCTCTGAATCCTAAAGAGACCAGCCCCCGCTCCTCTTGACTCCCTGAACTCGTCTGACGTAACACCTGTTTTTTCCGCTCGGCTGACAGTGAACGCCTCTCGCTCCCCAGAAGCAGGTCAGGAGTCCCAAACAAAGCCTCAGAGTTACCTCAGAATAAACATTTAGCTCTGCTCACTTTACCCCCCCCTCCCAGGAGGATGTGTGCTTCTAGGAGAGCCAGGAAATGAAGCGTTTCCTGAAGCAGCGATACATCAGCAGAGTTTACGGAGCTATGGAGGATCCAGGGTTCTCCACACTCTGGGACCCTCGGGTTATTTATCTTTCAGTCACTCCATCTTCCTGTTTCTGCACCGACAGCCCAGCAGGCGGGGGAATATCTCGCTCCTGTTGTCCTCTCAACTCTTTCACTAAGCTGTTACAGAAGAACAAGCCAGTTAATGCCCATTACATTAGACCAGGGGTGTCCAAACGTTGTCCCCTGAGGAGGACCACATAGGAAGGGTCGGGCCACTTGCTAGAGGTGAGGTATATTAACTCTAGGGGAAGTTATAAGTTGGCAAAACCAATCAATCCAAACCTGTTAAAAACACAGCCTTCCATAGAGATGCATGAGTTTGTTTTGCAGCTCATTCCTTCAAACAGAAGCCTCAGATTGTTTATAGGGGAAATACGAAAGGTGTTTTTCAAGCTTGTTCTGAAAATACGCTTTTTTTATTATCCAATATTTTTTAGACAAAGTCCTCAACTTTCATTGACTGAATTTATCTGAAACACATAATAATAATAATAGATGTATTTTGTTAGCGCTTTCACAGGTGCTCAAAGACGCTTTACAGATATAGTGAAAAGAAAAAGAAAAGAACAACAAATAACAATATAGTTGAAGTTAAAGTCAAGCAATACAAAAACAATCACACATTAAAAGCCGGATTGAAGAGGTGAGTGTTTGTGAGTGCTTTGAAGGTGGGGAGGTCAGTGCTCTGAACATGGATGCTACTGTGTAATATAGTTTTGGGAATGAGTCAGCGTTTTAGCCCGTCCATGTTCCCCCTGCCTCCAGGCTCTATGCTAAGCTAAGTGCCTTCGCTCGTTACAGTGAACAGCATTCAAACCCATAACACATTTCCAATAACATTAAACTGTAGAGTGGTGCAGGAATGAGTTGTAAAGATCCAGAAATGAGTCAGCATGTCATCACTTCCTGTCCTTTTCTCTGGAGGTCAATGGTTCTCTGAATGTGTTTTTGGATGTTAGCCTAAAATAAGGTCTGTGGTTACGGACTTTATCTCGTCCTTTTTTAGGTTTTTGACATCTTCTTGTGTTCCTTCTTTGATCATAGGAATGAGTCCTGAAACCCAGAATCAGGGAGATGCTGCCTTCAGGGTCCAACACATAAAATACGACATCCCTGCACTCTTTACTGTAAGTGTCCGCATACTTTTGTCAATGAACTGTTTCTCCCTTTCTCTCGAATATCTGCTTCTTCCTCACTTTTCCCTCCGTCTCTTCTTCTCTTTGCCCTCTTTGTTCCTGACTCAGCAGATTGTTCTCATAATAACATAACCAGCCATTCAAATTAATTACTGCTGGCCCCGCAGCGTTCACACCTCGTAACACACACACACACACACACACACACACACACACACACACACACACACACACACACACCATTAAGTCTTTCTGGGTGTTCAGACAGACGTTAAACACCTTCAGGCGTCTGAGACTGCTCACTTTGCTTTTTCTATTTCGAGCTCTAAAGGACGATTCCACCCTCAAAACCTCAGCACCATCAAACAGCATCATGCAAACACACAATGTATCACACACGTAAAAACACTGTGTCATCTCTGGACTGGACCATGGACATCTCAACAAAATGAAGATATTTATCCAGCAATAATACAGTTGTGATCCTAAATCTTCAGGGACGATGGAAACAATTGGAAAGTTTAAATAATGATATATTAAAACAGGGTTTAGCACTAAAGGGGCGTGTCATATTGTACGTCCTGCCACTAGGGGTCTCTTAATCAACAATAACAAAAAAATACAATTTCTGATATTTTCCTGCTCTTTTATTTATTACATTAGTTACATGTCACTTGTTAGACGCTTTTACCCACAGGAGCAATTTGGAGTGAAGTGTCTCAGGGACACAACGACATGCTGACTGCAGTGGGGTTTGAACCTGTGACCCCCTGTTCCCAACACCTCTATCCACTGTGCCACACGCCTCCAGGTCTCCAGGTTTATGTGTTAATATCCCCCCTACTATGGCCCTAATACATGTCAAATGAAATGCACCGTTACCACATTACAAATCCCAACATCTCTGATAACGTAAGTACACGACTCAGCTGATTTGATTCAGACCGCATTTTAACCTTTACGAGTTTTTACTTGTGAATAAGTGAAACAGTCAGTCTGATCATTTCTGAAAACACGCGAATGATGGATGAAAAATCTCCGCAGACACACTCCGACTCCCCCGTGATAACAATGGTGCCACATTCAGTAAACCCAAAAACACACACACACACACACACACACACACACACACACACACACACACACACACACACAGCCATGATGTTCTCCATCTGCATGTGGCTTTTAACTCACTTACTGAAGTCATGCATGAAGCTCAGTGCGACAAACACACCAACAAAAACACACACACACACACACACACACACACACACACACACACACACACACACACACACACACACACAAACACACACACGATGTTC
>NW_011344087.1:38076-39593 GCF_000735185.1 Notothenia coriiceps
CACACACACACACACACACACACACACACACACACACACACACACACACACACACACACACACACACACACACACACACACACACACACACACACCACCCGTCCCCTCCGGCTTCACAACCCTCTTCCAGTCCACTGACTCTCAGGATCAGATTTGAAGAACATGACACGGTCGCGACCCGGCTCAGAAAGGGAAGGGAAACATAATCCAGACGTGTCTTTATCGGGGTGAAGGGATTTATTAATAATAACTTGGAAATGTGGATTCAAACACAAATACCTCGGTAAACAATGAAGGGCAAATGAGGGCATCGGGGACTGTTTACGCTGCAAAATGTATAGAAATGCAAAATATGGACAAGTGCAAGAAGCATAATAGCCTATTTGCTAAAGGCTAAATCTGAGAAAATAGAGATTACTCTTCAGATTTGATAACAAATCCTTGTTTGGTGCAGATCCTCCTTAAAGATATGGTCCCTTTGAGAGAGTTAGCTTTGTTTGCCCGTAGGCTTGTCATAGTTTTCTTTATTCTAGACACGTCTATGGAGCAGATTTTTCTTTCTGTCTTCATTCATATTTCACTCCTGAACCCTGAAGCACAAATGCCTGAAAGCTGTAAAACCATAAAACAATGGCTAATGCTAATCGCGTTAGCTTGTGAATGGGGATTTCAATGTTACGTTAGCATTAATGCTAATCGTTAGTTAGCTGTATGGAACCTTGTTAATGTGTGTTTTGTTTGCATTCAGTTTCACAAAATAAGAACTTCGGATAAACATCCTACATGTTCTGCTAGTCACTCGCTGATATCTAAATGTTGTATTCCTGCAACTCTTTGGATGTTGTTTTTAGTTATATATCTTTTTCGTGGTGAAACATACTGTACTGTTCTGACAGCAGACAGAGTTTTTGTTTGCTTTCTGCAGTCTGACCTTTCTACACAAACCGTCTCCCAGTCCGACTATCCTTCATCACACATGTCTGCCTTCGTCTTCTCGTCCTCGTTGTTTGGAAACAGAGCGTCGCCTCCCGAGAGAGAGACTCAGAGACGAGAGGAAGTTTGAAAGTCTGGAAGTTTGAGACCTTGGGTTTGCAGAAGTGAGAGATAAAGCTGCCAGCAATGTGACAATAATATCCCACTTCACACACTCCTGATGGGCGCACTGATGCACAAATGTACTGTTAGAGGCGTGTGCGTGTGTGTGTGTGTGTGTGTGTGTGTGTGTGTGTGTGTGTGTGTGTGTGTGTGTGTGTGTGTGTGTGTGTGTGTGTAAGTACCACAACACATGAGCAGCTCCAACCCAACTACAAAAACTCAACCTTGGATATCCTTTCGATCACGCCAATTCAAACCCCTCAAGGATATTAATAGTGTTCTTGTGTGTGTGTAGGGGTGTGTGTGTGTGTGTGTGTGTGTGTGTGTGTGTGTGTGTGTGTGTGTGTGTGTGTCAGTGTGTTTCAGAGAGAGGGGGTGTCTGTATGTGTGAGAGAGAGATAGAGAGTGTGTGTGTGTGTGTG
>NW_011344088.1:0-4553 GCF_000735185.1 Notothenia coriiceps
AAAAAAGGAGGGGTCTGAGCTCATGCGGGACCCGGCAGCTACTGTCTAAACTAAATACTGCGGTGATGAAACGCCATATCATGGATTATCAAGGATTATCTCTGAAACAGTATGGAGCTCAAAGGCTTTCTCTCTTGCCGGTTATACCACAAGGTGAGTTCCTTTTTACTTCCTGCTTCTTCACACACATGCTCTCCAGTACAGGTTAGCTCTGAGTGTTAGCGATGCTAATGTAAACACCGACCATATTACGTCCAAAACAGTCGGGCATTGTTTCTGATAGCAACGTTTCTGATAGGGCCGTGGGTCAACATTTCAGATATTACGTCATATCGGACGCAAATCTGGATCAGCTCCGTTGTTCCCCGTTTTTAGAGATTTGGGTACGGAGGAAAAGAGAGAGGGTTTTATTTTCTGACGCTGCGTGAGTTCCCTGAAACACCGGGGACACATCTTTATGTATAAAAGACATCAAGAAGTGCATTTTGCATAATAGGTCCCCTTTAACATCGCAACATTTTGTGTGCTAAAGTAATATTACACCCAAATAAATCTTATGATATGAGTATAAAACAACTATTAATACCGTTTGTGTACATGCCCACTGTTAACATAGGCCTACTTGTAAATATGAAGATATAACAATGTATCTTTAAACAAACCTTTGGTGGTGGGATGATTTGATTTGATAAGAGTTGTGTGCCTTCAGTTACATAAACTGTCAGATAAACTGTGTGAGATGTTTAACTAATATTAAAAATGAAAACATTATGAACTCACACTTCCTTTTGATCTCTGCCTGGTATCCTTTAGTCCAGATATGCCTGAGAACGAGGCCACGTTCGCCATCTGTGCCGGAGGAGTGTCTGATGCCAAGGAGTGAACGCTGATGAGAAGAAACACAATTATCACAGTCCCTGTTCTTGTCAGTTTGATGTTTTTTTCTTGTTAGATTTATTTATTATATTTATATTAACTTATTATATTTAAACTGACCATATTGTACCGTTGTACTTTTGATGTATTTATTATATTTATACGTTTTGTAGTATTGTTCCCCATGTTTCTTAGATATTAAAATAAATAAGACAACAGTTTGTCATGTACTTCTTTTAATAGTATAATTCCTTAGATTGAATGGTGGATGTTGTACTCTCATTTTTTATTTAAGTAAAAGTAGTAATACAGCTTTCTAAAAATACTCTTTACAAGTATTTGTATTTTAGCAAAGGATCAATAAAGTTTATCTTAACCTATAATAATACATACATTATTTAATTTAATTATTTGACATATAAAATAAGAACCTCAAAATTGTAATTGAGTAGTTAACCACTGTATGTATTGAGCTTCAGAAATAAAGGTACAATTAGAGGTAACATTATGGTAAAGTTAATTGACTGTATATATATTCTTACAGTAGTGTAGAGTTATTGGTAACATTAGGTACAGTAGTGTAGTTATTCTACATTAGTGTATAGTTATGTGTACATTAGTGTATAGTTATGTGTACAGTAGTGAAGTTACATTAGTGTATAGCTGTGGTACAGTAGTGTATAGTTATGTGTACAGTAGTGTATAGTTATGTGTTCAGCATCCCCGGTAGCAGCAGCGCCTCTCGCGGTGTTCCCGACTCCTGCAGCGGCTGTTCAGCAGCACTTCTCGTCGACTACGGGATCCATATGCTTGTGAAAAAGCTCAGGCTCAACAAAGCAATGGCAACTTCTCCAAACCTGCTGCCGAGAGTCTAAAACATACCGGCTATTAAACGCGTGTTAGCGGACCCCACATCCACCATCCACCTTACCGGGGTACCCGAGCCTGTCAACCCGGGGAAAGGCAGCCATGGACCCGAGAGACACAGCCCCGGATTCATGGGAGCTGGAGGAGGAGGATGCCGAGGCCCAGGCTGTTGCTGCGGACCTTCAGGCCTCATTTGCCGCCCTTAACGTTAATGCCAAGCCGTTTGTCCCCAACGTGAACGCCGCGGTGTTTGTGCCGAGCTTCTTTCAAGCAAGCCCCGCAGAGACACCAGCGCCAGTCGGTGGGTGACAGCCAGCTGGAAGCAGCTTAGATTAGCATGCTAACCCAAGCTAAGTTAGTTAGCCTTCCTCCCTGCAGTACAGTTAAAGCTAAACTATCAGAGGTGGGAGAATAAGTACTCAGATATTGTAGAAGTACCAGAGTGAAGGAATACTCTGTTACAAGTTAAAGTACTGCATTCAACATGTTACTCAAATAAAATACATGTATTGGCATTTAAATATACTTAAAGTACCAGCAGTACTCATTATGCAAATTGGCCCATTTCAGAATAATATATATGATATGTTTTATAATGATTGATCATTAAAGTGTTATCAAAGCTGGTAAAGGTGCAGCTAGTTTGAATGACTTTGTATACTGCAGGGTAGCTTGTGAATTTACTCAAGGTGGAACTAAAGTCTAATTATGATTATATTTCACATCCTTAATCCAAATCTTCAAAGATATTAAAACAATGTGGTGGAGTAAAAGTACATGATATACCTCTGAGTTGTAGTGGAGTAGAAGTAGCTAAAAAATGAAATACTCAAGCAAAGTACAAGTCTCTTAATATTGAACTTGACTAAATGTACTTACGTTACACAACTAATAACTAGTCAACAAGTCAGTGTTAGTCATGTGTTGATATGGTGTCATAGGTCATTCATAACACCGTGACATCAAGACGTGACCCTTGTTTGTCTTGTAAATACTTATGAAAGTTTGCTTTGTTTCTTCTCTCTCTGAAGCGGCCCCTGATCCAGTAGCCAGCATGGAGGTGGCAGAAACAGCCGGTATGAAGCCTCACTGTTCAGGTTATTAAGTTACAGTTTGTTCCCAGAGCACAGGTGTGGTTCTACTCTCAAGTGTACCTACATTAACCTCTCACCAAACTTCATGCAAAGCAGAAAAAGCTTGGATGCCCACTTCTGAGTCTTGAAGGTTCACTTACTGTGCCATATTTGGATAGCTGGCAGGGGTTAAACATGTGCATGGGCCTTCTTATAATATGATGCAACCTCTCTTGTGCCCAAAATAGACTGTTTGCCACACACTGATATGTGTGAAGCGACCGCTGCATGCCATTAGTCTGCTGCGTGTCAAAAGCAAACATATTTAATCCCTTTTGCTGACCGGTTGTTATTTGCCTGAGTCAGGTTCATTCTCATTTTTTGGCCTGCAGTGGGTTGGTATGTGCTTCTACTCGGGTTACAGAGAACTGGTGGTGTTTTTTGTTTTTTAGCAGAGTGGTTAAGCACTGCAGCTGAGAGTGTGTGAGAAAAAAAGATCACGTGTAGATTAGTGACAGAGTAAACTGGAGAAACCTTTGAGTCTAGTACTTCCTAAAATCTCTCTACAAGTCTGAAATAAAGATTATAATTACAGCCCGATGACACTGCCGACAAAGTCAAAGCCCAAATGAGCCGCATTATTCCACACGCTGATTACAATGAGGAGAAAATGGGCTTTGTACATGACTGCTGGGCTGCATAATTTCATAGCTACTGAGCGGCAGGCTTATGTGTGTGTTGCCATGGGAAGATTTTAGCCTACTAAATGTTTTTTCCTTTAGTTGAACTTATTTTCTCTGCAGAATGATGCATTGATTTAGTTTCTTACAAGGGGACTAATAGGACTAATACAGAGGCGAAGTCCCGCCCATCTACTTCCGACCCATGGGACCTTATTTCTGAAAAAGTATGTATTGAAGTCAATGGAGAGAGAAAGATTATCTTTCGATCCCGTTTGAATTGTGCCACGAATTACACATATGATATTTGTCAATCTTAAAAAATAATTTCCATGTCAAAAAAGTCACAGTTTGTCGTAAAACTGTTGAAATATAAGACTATAAAAAATACGCAACTAGAAAGACTACAAATCCCAGAGTCGCGTAAGTGCTGTCATAACTGATGTATTCCCTCCAGATAGCTAAAAATAAATTTACTTACTTACTTTAACAAGATGCCTGTGTGCTTTGTACCAGGTTGTTATCATACCAGTAATAGTACCTTCTGCTCGTTCTCAACTAAAAAAAAACACGAGAGTGTACCTTGTTAGCTAATGTTAGCTAGCTGACATTAACGTTACACATTACACTCGTGTTACTCACCGAAACCTTGTAAAGCCGGTCCCGCATGCTGGCTCTTACGGAACCGACTAACTCCCCTTGTGTGTGTGTACAGCTCTCAACATGCCCAGACTTGGAGTGATTTTCACCTCTTTTAATAATTTCCGCCTCATTCTGAAAGAAAGAAGTGAAATGTGCCAACGTGACGGCCATCTTGGTGTGTGGTGCGAGATGGGAGATGTAGTTCATTGAGCGGTTTCACACAAAAAATGTGTTACTTCACAGTTTTACGACACATTTAAAAAAAATTTGACTTGCAAAATTATCTTTTAAATTGACAAACATCATATGTGTAATTCGTGGCACAATTCAAACGGGATCAAAAGACAATCTTTCTCTCGCCATCGACTTCAATACATACTTTTTCCGAAATAAGGTCCCATGGTGGTCCCCCGGA
>NW_011344088.1:4593-7638 GCF_000735185.1 Notothenia coriiceps
GTCGTTGTGTGTGTGTGTGTGTGTGTGTGTGTGTGTGTGTGTGTGTGTGTGTGTGTGTGTGTGTGTGTGTGTGTGTGTGTGTGTGTGTGTGTGGCTCTCAACATGCCCACACTTGGAGTGATTTTCACCTCTTTTAATAATTTCCGCCTCATTCTGAAAGAAAGAAGTGAAATGTGCCAACGTGACGGCCGTCTTGGTGTGTAGTGCGAGACGGGAGATGTAGTTCATTGAGCGCTTCACACAAAGAAATGTGTAACTTCACAGTTTTACGACACATTTAAAAAAAATTGACTTGCAAAATTATCTTTTAAATTGACAAACATCATATGTGTAATTCGTGGCACAATTCAAACGGGAACAAAAGATAATCTTTCTCTCTCCATTAACTTCAATACATACTTTTTCCGAAATAAGGTCCCATAGAAGTCCCCCGGAAGGAGAGGGACTTCGCCTCTCTATGAACGAGTAACTGCATAGACAGTGAAGATTTGCAACTTTTTAGTCTTACATTTTTTTGGATCATTTGCTTCTGTTTAGGTCCCTAAATGACATATGGATTTAAGGTACAGCTCCAATAGTAGTTGGTGCAAATCCAATACCACTGTCGTAGTTTTTGGAGCAGTTTTGCCTTTTTAAAACTAGATTTTTAGGTTAGAAATTATCCAAATCATCTGTTCAGTCCTTGAACTATTGTTAACATAACAGGTGACCTTGGGGTTTAATACATTTTAGGCTAATTAAATAAGACCTGATGTTAGATGCAGCACTATTACCATCCAATCATTGTGATGTCTTGAATAGAGCACGTGAGTGGTAACAGTGGAGGAGATAGCAGTGGATCAGTTCTGTCTGAAATTGGAATCTGTTGTTGGAAAAAGGGGATCTTTTTGGTGTAAAGATAAACCTGGCAGGAACGTCTTGAATAAACTCCAGAATTCATCATGAATCAGTCTGCAGGTTTTCAGTCCTGCCAAGAAAAGAAGTCTTTAAATACTTCCAAATGTGTTCAGTTGCAGCTCCGGTGGAGAACGGAAGCTCAGAGGCCAAGATGACCACAGAGGAGGAGACGTGGGAGCAGAAGGAGGAGCCTGGAGGAGGAGGAGGAGGTGGTGGGGGAGAAGGAGGAGAAGGAGGAGAGGAAGATCTGGTACCAGGAGGAGCCTGCGAAGAGGGAGCAGCCAGGATCGAAGAAGAAGAGGAGATGATGGAGGAGGAAGAGGAGGAGATGCCGATGCCCAAAGTGGCTCCGGCCCCACCAAATGCCCCGAAGAAGGAACATGTGAACGTGGTCTTCATCGGCCACGTGGGTGAGTCAAAACTAAATATGCGTTCATCTAAAGAATATTATTTATCGTGTAATGTTCAGGTTATTTATTCTCAACCTGTAGGTGGGTTTAGGTTTGCAGTTAAAAGAAAAGGTAGCCATTGTGTTTCAAACAACATGGACAACAGGCTAATTGTTAAAAAGTGTTACGTTTATTTATATAGCATTTTCATTAAAAAACACTAGAAGAAACATGAACAATTAAACGTTTTTATATATTTGACCTGTTTCTATCTATTAGATGCTGGAAAATCAACTATCGGAGGACAGATCATGTGAGTAATTTGTAATTGATTGATTGATTGATTGATTGATTGATTGATTGATTGATTGAATAACCCTTTTTTAATGTGTGTTATAATAATTAAACACAACTAATATTCCCCTTAAATGTGATACAGTGTGCCTTTTCATTTGCCAACTGTATAGAAACCAGAGTCCAGACCTGGGCAATGAATTCAACAACAACCCAATGTTTGTTGTTGCCATTGTGTCGTGTTCCCTCTTACACAACACTGCTTTTCAGTTTTAATCCTCAGTTCCACTTTTGACCCCGTAAAGCCACAGATACAATAAATACTGCGTCACGTCCACGGCCATCTGGTCAGTCATCTTACCCTCTGTGTGTTTCCTTTCATTTTGTAGGTACTTAACTGGAATGGTGGAAAAGCGAACCCTGGAGAAATATGAAAGAGAGGCGAAAGAGAAGAACAGGGAGACATGGTGAGGAAAACAACAATATTTACTTTATTGTGTCTAAAAACAACATGGATTAAAATATATATACCTAATATTAACCAATAAGAACCCGGACCCATTTCTACTTTTGGGAAAATTAAGGGGAACATAATTTAGACTAAATAGACCATCTAGAACATGGATTAAAACATATACAGTTGCAAGAAAAAGTTTGTGAACCCTTTGGAATTACCTGGATTTCTGCATAAGTTGGTCATAAAATGGAGGAAGCCACTGCTGTCCAGAAAAAACATTGCTGCACGTTTGAAGTTTGCAAAAGAGCACCTGGATGTTCCAAAATATTCTGTGGACAGATGAAACCAAAGTTGAGTTGTTTGGAAGGAACACACAACGCTATGTGTGGAGAAAAAAAGGCACAGCACACCAACATCAAAACCTCATCCCAACTGTGAAGTATGGTGGAGGGAGCATCATGGTTTGGGGCTGCTTTGCTGCCTCAGGGCCTGGACAGATTGCCATCATCGACGGAAAAATGAATTCGAGTTGATCAAGACATTTTGCTGGAGAACTTAAGGCCATCTGTCCACCAATTGAAGCTCAACAGAAGATGGGTGATGCAACAGGACAACGACCCAAAGCACAGAAGTAAATCAACAACAGAATGGCTTCAACAGAAGAAAATAGGCCTTCTGGAGTGGCCCAGTCAGAGTCCTGACCTCAACCCAATTGAGATGCTGTGGCATGACCTCAAGAGAGCGATTCACACCAGACATCCCAAGAATATTGCTGAACTGAAACAGTTTTGTAAAGAGGAATGGTCCAAAATTCCTCCTGACCGTTGTGCAGGTCTGATATGCAACTATAGGAAACGTTTGGTTGAGGTTATTGCTGCCAAAGGAGGGTCAACCAGTTATTAAATCCAAGGGTTCACATACTTTTTCCACCCTGCACTGTGAATGTTTACATGGTGTGTTCAATAAAAACATATAATTGTTTGTGTGGTTTTAGCTTAAGCAGACTGT
>NW_011344089.1:0-4645 GCF_000735185.1 Notothenia coriiceps
GGCTCATAAGCCCTCTCAATCTTCTTAGAATGATCCTGTGCATTTTAAAGTTGAACTCCTATCCCCTTATAAACCAAAATAACAATAGCCCTTAATTAACACTAATCATTTTAAAAACCTTAAATCTAATTTAGAGAGGACAACTAAAAGTGTAAGGTGACTGTTTTAAACTAATTCCACCACATGTATATATATATATCTTATTTTAACCTTATAATGTATTTACTTTAAAGAGTCCTCTCCTGCTGATATTCAGGTATGTGTCTGCATATGGTATCTCTGCTTTAAAGAGTCCTTTGTCCAGGTGATTAACGATGCTTCTTTGTCCCTCCACTGAGTGAAACTCTGCCCTTGCAACACCTAGATTAACATCAGAGGCTTATAACACACCGGTGTGAAATCACACCTCCCTGTTATAACACCTCAACCCTCACATCAAAGGATTAGACAACAAAAGGCTAATTAGATTAGACAACAAAGGGCTGTGAGGGGGCTGGGGCGAGACAGTCTCACGCACAACTTCAAAGAGAATGCCTTAATCAACACCTAGATTAACATCAGAGGCTTATAACACATCGGTGTGAAATCACACCTGCCTGTTATAACAGAAAAAACGTATCTTTTTAGCATACAGCAAGTTCTAATATTACCCCAATACAACCTCACATAACTGCATATTGGGCTTCCTTATAGTTGTGTGAAGTAATTAAACAATAAAAAAGACAAGATCATGGGGACAATAGGCTATTTTAAATTAGTATTACCCTCAATCTTTTTTAATTAATATGAATACCCTCTTCATAAAAAGAGACTTCCTTGTAGTTAAACTACTGCTACATTAGTTAACAGTCTCACAAAAACTTAAAAAGAAACATCCTTTGCAAGCACAAATCATTTAAAAAACCCTAAATCAAATTTAGAGAGGACAATAACGTTTTTAGGTATTTTAGTGAGTGGAAATGACTGTCTTTTATTTAGTCTGCTCTCTTCTTCATCTAACTCCACCCCCACTATCTTCAAAAAGGGGAGAGGCCGGGGGTGTGAGGGGACGGGGGCTAGACAATCTCACGCACAACTTCAAAGAGACTTCCTCATTCAACACCCATATTAACATCAGAGCCGGGGGCTAGACAATCTCACGCACAACTTCAAAGAGACTGCCTCAATCAACACCCAGATTAACATCAGAGGCTTGTAACATGCCGGTGTGAAATCACACCTGCCTGTTATAACACCTCAACCCTCACATCAAATGGCAGACATCAAAGGACAGACATCAAAGGCTAATTAGATTAGACAACAAAGGGCTGTGAGGGGACAGGGGCCAGACAGTCTCATGCACAACTTAAAAGAGACTGCCTTAATCAACATCTAGATTAACATCAGAGGCTTATAACACACCGGTGTGAAATCACACCTGCCTGTTATAACACCTCAACCCTCACATCAAAGGATCTCACACCTAGGTGTGATATCACACCTAGGTGTTGACATCCACCTCGAACAAAGGGAGGCGGGATTTAGCTCATTAGCATAAGTAGGGAGAGGTGTGACCTGTCACACCACCTGTCACTTTTTATGCATACTAATGTGATTGAAAGGGCATCCTTACTACTACTTACTATGTACTGCAATAAGTATTTAATGTTTGAAAAAATGTGAATTTTGTGAATTGCTGTATTTATTTTATGCAATTTGACTTGAGTGAAAGTTACTGCTGATGAAACACCTTTTTTACTCTCGTGATCACTTCTCCCCATCTAAAATGGGGGTAACATACAGCATGTTCCTGCTACTCCTCCACTCCGTGTTTCCAATATCTTCATCTTCTGTTAAAAAAGAAAACAGCTAAAATACACGTTAGGTGTTTTTCTCTTTGCATCTGTAGCTTTCTCCAAATTCAACAAAATCTAGCATTAGATAGGGCCTAATGACTATTTACACTGAAAATACTGAAACATTGAATTTAATTAAATGTTTTATGTCAACGACTTTCACGTAACTCAATTAGGTTAGTTGAAAGCAAAAATATTAAATAAAAAATACAAATATTAGGTTCAACTTAATATAATTTTTTCGGTGTAATTTCAGAAAACATTTAAGCAAAAAAATTATTTTCCTGATATAATCAGCTATTACCTGTAGTGTATTCCCTTATCATCACTCATTAACCTGTTAATGACATTCCCACAACAAATGACTATAACTTCACTTCTAAAAGGGGTAAATTAATAATATTTTTTCTCAAAGCAATGATAAACCTGTGAGTTGGATGTAGACGAGTCAATATAGAATGTTTTTATTTTAAAGTAAATTCAGATTGAACATAGTAAAAAAAAAGCTGCTTATAGTGAAAGTTAGCTGAGCTTCTTCCCGTTAAGTGGGAATGACACATTAATAGGTTTTTAAATGTTAAGAACCCTGAGACACAGTTTTGTGAAGAAAAAAAAACCCTGCAGCGCCTCCGGGTTGAACAGGTTAAAGGTCATTAAGGAGTTGTGGTAAATAGTAAGATTTCTTGCAGTGTTATGTTGCTACTGGGTCATCCATATACTCTACAACTTTCTATTTAGTTTTACAATTAATTTCGAAAGGCTTCTATTAGTGTTTGCATAGCAACATATTGAAGAATGATAGGAACTCAACAAGTACTAAGTACCTTAGCATACGTCTGTGTTTCTACGGAGGAGTGGCGTTCTCTATCTGCATAGCACAAGCTGCCTGCAATATCACACAATACATGTTGACAACCAGCTTTTGAAGATGAGTCACAGCTAAAAGTATAAATTCAGGCAAAAGATGTCAACCACGAACAGCCAGGTACCATGATCACTGACACACACCGACACACACACACAACAGTGGAAAGACAACACTCACACAGCTCTATCAGAAGGTGTGATCACAGAGGAACTGTCATGTTGTTTTGGGCATTTCAGAATGAAATTATGACACCACAAGAAGACAGGGTTAAACATTGGAGGAAGAGGAATGAGAGAAAGGTAATGGAGGGTTAAATATTGCAACAGAGAGGTCATAACTCACAGTGAGTTAACGCTGCAGATGGATGAGCTGCTAGAGTGCGCGTTACCTCGACTGCGTTTTAGAAAACTGCACATGCACAAAACAAAAATGGGGAAGAGGGAACATATACTGTAGGATGAAGTCAGAGAAACAGCCACACACAACCTGACATTTCTCTGTGTGGTGTGTCCTTTAGTCTCCCATCACTTCTCAATGCAGAAAACACAAGACTGAGCCAGAGAGGAAAGTTCACAAACGCACCGTCAGGGACAATTATACTATACTACAATGAGCAAGATTAATACCATTACATCATAGAAATAAGAAGGTATGGCGTTAACAACATTGTACTGTTCAGACTGTTTATTTTATGTTGCTCGCTCAAATAAAAAAAATCTGAAACAGGAATAAAGCTATACATATTAAATCCCAGGTACCTGGTTCAATAACCAGACTGATATGCAGTATAATAAACATTTTTATATATTCTCTGTGGAATCAACAGTGGGTCCATAAAAGCCTTAAAAGTTACACTTAATTTTGACACAGCTGTATTTGCGTTTTCTGATTTTTGTTAAATGAAGTGAATATGATGTCACTATATGAACGTTATTAGCAAATAAAAACACCAGGAATAGGATAGGTTATTTTTGTCAGGTATAATGTATCTCAAAATCAGACCAAACGTCATGCTAAAATGATTGGTCATGCTTTTTACAGTACTACGGCTTCCAAAGATGACATTTTTTTATGGATTTTTTGTCAAAGCACTTATATATATTATCATTGCTATCGGGATGTTAAGAGCATTCCATGGAATATAACAAAAAGTGTATCTCGAGCCGGTTTCTCAAACTTAACCACCCCACCTTTAACTTTTACACATAACACAGACATATAAAATAAAGGAAGCACAACTAAGTAAACAAAAAGATGAAAAGCAGTATATTGACACATATTGTGCACATTTTGGACATTAAAAATGTCCAACTTATTACTGCAAGAACAGCTGATGGTAAGGACCTCAGACAACTTCAATTTAAAACAGGCTATAGGGACAAGTGACATCAGTTTGAGGCTTGATTGAATAACATTAATTACAAAATAAATCATACTATCAAAATACTACAACGAATGAAAATAAGCTTGAGATAATTGAAACTGTGGTTTAAATTAGTTATAATAGGCTATTGTTGTTTTTAGATTTAGAAACGAATTTTTAAAAAAAATGTATTTCTGGCGTTGCTAATTACAACCTTACTACCCGCAAACGTTGCAAGCAAGCTAAAGAAAGAAGCATGCTGAATCATGTTAAAAACGTGGCTCAAAACGGGAGGTATTCGGAAGAGAGGTACAGAGGAGAATATTACCAGCGAAAGTGAACAAGTGAATGAGGAGGAGGACAGTCATCAACCGAGCACAAGCGCAGGCTCCGCAAGCAACGCAAAAGTGATATGCACAGCCGCTGTGATGGAGGAGAGAAGTGACTCAGGAAGATGGCATTTGCTCAAATAATGGAGAGAAGGCTGTGACCGAGGTCAAACGATGAAAAAGCACACACTTGTCCTTAATTGTTGTCTTTTTTCTTATCTTTTTTCTTTTCTTTTTTACTTTGCCACCA
>NW_011344090.1:0-6168 GCF_000735185.1 Notothenia coriiceps
CAGTCATACTTGCCAACCCTCCCGATTTTCGCGGGAGACTCCCGCATTTCTCCCGATTTCTGACAAAATCAGATTTACTCACGACTGTTTCCACTCGGACTTTAATACAGCTACACCATTGTTTGGTTTCCATGGTAGCGCGTCTCTTTAGCAGCGCGCACAACTCAAAGTCTGAGAGGGTGAGGAAGATGAAAACTGAACAAGAATCGACAACTCGACCCTCTGATCACTCCTTTCCTGTAAAATACAGGTCCAGCCCACCCATATGCTCCATGGTGCCACAGGCATTGCCCTTACAACTACAATAAGCATGCAAATTTTAATCTACAGCTCCGGCGATCCACTAGCACCGGAGTCTACCTGACGCAGCCATCCCTTACTGTAGCGTCACCTTGGATACGAGTCTAAACAACTCACAGACACACAGGCCAGGGCGCTGAAAGGGCGCCCTTTGAGCATCAGATCTGACGACGCTGATTGGCTAAAATTATGTTTTGGCGGCATAGTTTACAGATAGCAACAGTCAGCTTGTTGGCTGCAGGGCTCCTTTCTACCGCCCGGACGAGAGAGGGTAATGATACACGCTGCGGCCAGGCAGGAAACATGTGACTTATCAGTAACTTTAGACATCGTAAAACAATTTTAAACTACATTTTATTGTAGATTATACATTTTACTGATACCAACTATATAATATTTACCTTGTTCTTTAAAAATAAAAATAAAAAATATATATTTTTAATGACAATCAAACATGTGGGAAGAGGGGGGGGCGGCGCCCCTAGCACCCCTATGGGCCGGCCGCCACTGCACCCTAATTTATTCTACCACCTTTTATACTTTCACCCCGCTGCTGTATCGCTGTGTTTGGTACTGGATGTATCTTGTAAATTGTGTAATTTTCTAGTGTTTTATCTTTAATACTTTTTTTCTCATGCATGCTCCTTGAGAGATATAAAGCTATCTTTTTACATTTCTCCTCTGTGGGACGTATAAAGGTATTCTGATTCTTATTCAGCTGATGTGTTAGCAGATGGTTGCTAGCTTAGCCATCAAGCTGACACAGAGCAACATCGTCCTGTATTGAGCTTTGTGAGAAAAACGCACAATATTCACTCCTCTTTAGCACAGGCAATGGTAAATCCAATAACAAGGGAAACTAGAAGGACATTCAGATTGCAATAATATGCTGTAAACTAAAAAGTATGCATGTATCCGCTCCGTGATTCGGATTGGCTCTTTAGCTACTTAATGCTTCAGTGAACATTTACTAAAAACACTTTTAATTGATCTCTATAAGCAACAATGCAGCTCAGTACACGTCCTTATTTCTATTGGTTGTTTTAAAATCCAGAATATAAAGGTATGTTGTAGTGAAAAAGTTGTTGGATCCAGAAGTGCATGTGTGAAATAAAGTGACCCATTGATTCATGCTCCCGCTTCCTGCTTTATATTTCTTTAGAACTAATGCTAGTTCCACACTTTTTGCTTAAGTTCTGCTTATTTTTCTCCCAGGATGGATCTATTTTTGCTGAGCCATACGTCTTCCCTGCCATCATTCCTCACTAAGACCTCTTAAAAGCTATTTGTCTTGCCCACTCTTCCTTTGCCCATTTAGAGTATACACGCTTGCTCTGAGAGGTGAGATGCTGATGAGGCGAATATATTATTAAAAACGCATTAGACACCACCGCAAGAGAGATAATTTGTCCTGATGCACGCTCAGCATCAAATATAGGGTTACAACTGTTGGATCTATCACCGTGGGGAAGGAACTAATAAGGTCTGGGTGCATTGAGTTTATTCAGACACATGACCACGGTTTTGACCTTGTCCATTTCTTCCATCCAAACGCAATTTTCATGCCGCTGCGGTGGAATGGCATGACTTTGATTTGAAGCTGGACAACGTGATGGGAAGTGAACTCCACAAAATTACACTTTCTTATTATATTACTACCTGTCTGGCTCTTTATTCATGTGGACATTTGTGCAGGTAGTAATAACAAAGCTCAAATACCATTGGTTGTGGAAACATTCCTGACCCTCATGTGATTTCCCCTCGTCATTCCTTCAGTTAAAAAAAAAACGTTGAAAAGAAGCAGATGTCAAATATCAGGTTTGGCTGAGATTGTATAACACATAACAAATTACTACGGATCAGCATACTATCGTTTTCAAAAGCCGTCGGATCAATTGCACTGTAACGTTAGACGCCGCTAATTCCCTACATCACTTCCTGATTGCATCATTGCTCCCTAAAGCTTTATTGCACCAACAAGGGTCAGCTGCATGCTTGTGGCACTGAATTATCCAGCCACCCCCTGAGAATGCCCTTCCACAAATAGTTATCCTGTTGACCATTGGGAGAAGGGGGGACAAGTTAAAGTGAACCAGCTAGCACAGGCTATTTCTAAAAAGGTATTGTGATCCTGATTCACAATTTCACATTTAAAGAGGAGAGGAAGGCCGGCCAGCCTGGTCCTCATTAGTGTGTGTTTAGCTTCAGGTTATAGTCAGGCCCGGGTCTATTGTCACACAGTATCAGATGGCCAGTATAAACACCTTTAATCAAAGTAGGGTGTCCGCTCAGCACTGCTGGCAAACACAAAGTGGCAGCCAGCTCTGCATACAGTAACCGAAGCCCCGCTGGAGCATTCCCTCCTGATGTAGCCGTCATTCTCGCTTGCTTTGCTGGGCAACCCAGTCCACAAGAATACGTCTGGAAGCATCTGCATATTTTCCTTATAATTTCTCCCCCCTCCTACTCCAAACGGTTGCTAGTTTTCCTCATTAAGCTTGAGGTCAGTCCAAACAGGGTAGACCGCCCATGGAGATCAAATAGGAGTTATTAAAAGAGCCTTGTGAAAGATTAGTAATACTACGTGTTTGTGTTAATGATTTATGCCAACTGTTTTAAACAATGTGTCTGCTGTTTGAGGTCGTTGTGATAAAAGACTATCTAATAAAATGTTTTATCACCATGTCTTGGTTGAATGCTTGATTCTGATTGGTCAATTTGGGCCTTTCAGGGGTTATAAATACTCCCTAGCACACCGCTTCTAAGCATAACATGGCCATTGCTAAGGAGGATCAAGGGACTAAGTGCATATCAATCTGCAGAAAGAAGTCCGGTCTATTTAACGTCAGCTGTGAACAACAAACGTTTAGTTTCATACATCAGAAACACTGCGGAATACGTTTTGGATATGTATTTTTAAAGGCACAAGATAGTGAAAGAGAAAAGAGAAAGAGCGCCAGACAAGGACATATTTTAAAAGAGAGAAAGCTGGATGTAGTCGTCGTATCCACTTTCCTTGTCGGGCAACCAACTCCACAAGAAGGCCGTCTGCAAGCATCTGCATATTTTCCTTCAGTTTTCCCCCCCCCTCCTGTACTCCAAACGGTTGCTAGTTTTCCTCATTAAGCTGGAGGTCAGTCTAAACAGGGTAGACCACCCATGGAGATCAAATTGCCTCCGCCATCCGTCTCTCCTCCACCTGCTGAATTCATCACCAGACATTCGCCCTCACATCTCACATTTATAACTAAGCTGCTGCGCCGAGGAGATGAGATGGAGGAGTGACACATTTAGTTGTTAATACTGTCTGTGCATGTTTTATCTTTGCTTATGGATATGCTTTTGTGTTTGTTGCATGAATGGGTTTTTTCAAAGGGCTTTTAACTGGGCATATGTGCTGTCATTCTGCTCAGGTGATTTTCCTCTTTTAATGCTATCAACCTGCCACTGACTACAGATGAAAATGTGGCTAAATGTGGCACATTTGCATGATGGACCATGTTAATTCATCTGCATTTTCCATTCTTAAATAAATAACTACAAAAATAAAAATACTCACAAGGCTGTTGTCATGTGAGTCTCTGTTGAAATACATGCCAAAAGAAAATATGTTAGACTTGATGCAGAAGGATGAAAGGCATTGTGGGGGATTGGAACAGATTAGTGCAGGGGAAGCAGTTATTTAGAGCGCACAGTGGTAGTTTTTGGGGTGATAAGTGAACAGAGGGCTGCGGGGGCGGGGTGTGTCGGAGAGGGGATTGATGAGTCGGCGAACGGGCAGCACGGGGAGACAGATCCCCGCCATTATCTGGGAATGAGTTACACATCGTCCCCTGCGACCCGGCCCTGTCACACACCCCGGCTGAGTGATAAGAGCTGTCCAGTCCCACCGCCAGGGGACATAAATGTTAAAACTTTGTGGACGGGGTTTTATCGGTGATTAAGTGGATTTTCATCAACATTTGTTCTGAAAAACGTATTTCAGAAGATGTTGACATTAGTGTTTAGGCTATAACCAAGCTGATACAAAATGTGATGACATTGCATTTTCAATCCACAGAGACATTGTGGCACAGCATAATATAATATATTTTTTTATTATCTTATGCATCAAAAACTGCAGTGCTTTTTGATAATATAGTTATCATTTATATTAAACAGAAAGGGTCGTGGAGATGTGTGCCAAAGTTCAACTACTTAAATCTGCGCTCTTCACCAATAGCAAATTTTGACTTGACATGGCTTGATGTTCAAATTGAATATTGAAAAATGCTCAACTGAATGTTTATTTTCCTTCTGGAGCGCTGCCAAACTGTCATGAATAATTAATAACATAACCCGGATGAGTGCAACATCTCCATAATCTAATTCACTTAGAATGGAGAAAACTCTAAATTCAGATGAGAGAAATTAGCCTTTTTATAAAAAAAAAATTAGTCATGCACAAGTAGCTTAATATTTTCCTTACTTCATTCCCAGCATATCTGTTTTCCTCCCTGCAGCTGTGCAAAAGTTTCTGATGGAAAAATCCTTCATTAATGTGCTCATTCTTAAATGTACAAGAGCCCATTTTTCCTTGTGAAAGATTATTATTAATAACTGTTTGTATATTGTATTATTATAGATAACCCATGTTGTATGCCATCTGCCCTGTTCAATGTGTCTTCTGTTTGAGGACTTTTCTGAAAAGGCGTATCGTACAAAGGGTTTCATTACACAGCTTAGTTGGATATATGATTCTGATTGGTCGATTTGGAAATTTCAGAGGTTGTTAATACTCGCTAACACACCGCTGCTAACAATGACTGTTGATTAGGAGGGTCAAGGGTCAATGTGCAGTCATGTCAATCTGCAGAAAGAAGTCTGGTCAATTTACCATCAGCTGTGGACGACAAACATTGTTTTACTCCATCAGAAAACGGAATGCTTATTGAATATTCATTTGTATAACTGTGTGGAGCCCGAAACTTTGGATTCATGATGGCTAAAGTGTCCCCACCACTTGCAAAAGAAATAAGCGTTTGTTTTGCTAATGTAGCGTTAGCTAGTGGAGCGTTAGCTAGTGGAGCAGCTCCCGCAACAACACCGGGGGACCTCCGGGCGACGTTTGGGTCTACGTCAACCCTAAAAGCGGAGGTGCTGTAGACGCTAAATACCGTAGCTAAACACCAATCATACAACAGCAACGATGAAATAGTGTAGCCAATTTAATTTAAGGGGTAATTTCTCAAAATGTTCCCCGTGTTGTTTATTCACCATTACAATAGCCCCACCTAAAATAATTTCCACCAGCCGCCACTGGTCCCCAGTAAAGAGATGAGAAGAGAATAAGAGAAGGAAAGAGGTTAAAAGACAGAGTGCCGGACGTCAGAGAAATCAGCAGAAAAGACATACAGGAAGTAAACACTAAAGGGAACAGCAGAAGAACAGGGGGTGTTTCTCAATGCCGAGGAAGCTTCCTTGGTAGGACATGTCTTCCGAGTCAGGTCCTTCAGAGGCTAGGCAAGAATCCTTCCTGGCAATCAGAGAACGAAGAATGGAACAGGCTAGCAAGTGTGCAGGTGTGCGTCATATGAGAGGCACCGCCTTAAATTGAGCGCGATGTGTTTGAAGACTCATAACTGATTTGTGAAGATTGAAGGCGTAGTGAGTAACTGTATTTTGTAAAATGATCATCTCTCCAGGACAGAACCACTAAACCAAACATTCTCCTTTTGTTTGCAGCCTTGAAAAAGTCCTGGAGGATAAGCAGCCATAAGAAAATCATAAAATCACCATCCCCAATCAATAATTAAATGTGTATTCATATATCATACTTGATGTCTGCAAACCTTCTTTACACATATTGGTGCACATTGTAGCATAAAC
>NW_011344091.1:0-2015 GCF_000735185.1 Notothenia coriiceps
ACACACACACACACACACACACACACACACACACACACACACACACACACACACACACACACACACACACACACACACACACACACACACACACACACACACACACACACACAGCTGTCAGAAACACGGCCAGATACACCAGGTGAAGGACTCAGGACGTCAGCCTGCTGTTGAGCAATACATAATTTTTTTATTTTTTATTAAACAGTTCGGTAACAATACACACACTGCAGATATGTGGGCTTCTTTGGCTTCAGACAACCAATGTAACAAAATCATCTCTTAAATTATAAAGTTTAATGTAACTCATGACAATTAACACAGTTTGGTGTGCCAACATAATTATGTGTGTGTGTGTCTCCACGTCTCAGTCAGTCTGTGTTTGGTTTATATCTAAAGCATCTGTCAATCATTCAGATAACTCAGGACCACCCAAGGGCCAATCTGTCGTGTGTGTGTGTGTGTGTGTGTGTGTGTGTGTGTGTGTGTGTGTGTGTGTGTGTGTGTGTGTGTGTGTGTGTGTGTGTGTGTGTGTGAGTGAAGCCAGTTGTTTTCTGTCCAGCTGAAGTCGCTGGCCCTCACCCTGAGTCATCCATCACCAGACAGAGCACGATGGAGATAAAGCCAAACTGAGAGAGGGGGGAGTCAAGGGCTACTAATGGTTGGACAGTAAAAATGGGGAGGAAGGGAGGGAGGGAGAAACACACAAAGCTAAACAGTGAGAGGGAAGTTATTCAATGGTTAGAGAGAGGAAGACAGACACGCAGAAAACTGTTTATTTACACAATCCTTCATTTTTAGGATGTGTATTTCTAACTAAGTAACAAGGAATGTTTGTTTCAAAATAAAAAAGTCAAATAACACAAATGTTTCCACGGCCAAACGCTCAGATGTTTCCCAGCTGCAGTAAACGAGCAGACATACGGAAAATACTCTTTCTTTTTAAAGATCAAGCAGAGGATAGATGTTTAGCTGTGGTTCTCTGGTGCCAGCTCTACTGTACAGCAGTGACCGTGGCACTAACGCAGGAATTTTAATTCAAAGCAACACAGAGACACAGCTGGCAAACCTCTCTGAGCATGGAGACCGACAACATGGAGAGTTAAGAAAGTCATTTTACATTTCTCTGCATTCGAGGACAGCATCAGACCATGTGTGTAATTCATACTTGTTTGTTTGTGTGTGTGTGAAGTAACATGTCAAACAACTCCTCTCCGATACACATTTGTATTGAAGCAATACTGGTCTGCACATCTCTATGTGACTTAAATATATCAACTGAATGAATCATTTTCCATGTTGTTTTTTATGCATACCCTTGAGAGCTTGTTTAGACCATATGCTTTGCTTTAAATCAAGGCATTTGAAGTCCTTCTTGTGGGAATCGTGAAGGTGCAATGTGCTGTGCCTTGTGTTGGAAAAAAGGGGCAACATTTTTCTAAATAGACGGTCATGGAAACAGCAGGAACATATGCCACATTCGACCAAACCTCTAAAACTTAAAGCTGGTCAATCTACTCTTGTGTGGCGTCTGCCTAAAGTATATGTGAGCCGGCTTTGTATTTGCTGTGGCACTGTGTGCAATTGTCAATGTATGCATTGATACCATTGACAATAGGCTCGTTCACACCGGAGTACTTTTACCCGTACTTTTCCCGTTTAGTTCCGTTAGTGCCTGGAATTTTGCGTTCACACCAAAAAGAGAATTTAGTTCAGAGAACTTTGTAGTCCCTGCTAGAGAGGTGGTACTATCCTGGGGAGAGAAAAAGTACCAATTTCGATTGGCAGGGCGAAATGCAAACCACGCCCCGTAAAACTCTGAAAAGTTTTGTGAAGCCGCCATTGTATTTGCTGCCATTAGCATTATTAGCATTAGCATTAGCCCTGCGCACCAACGGAGAGAGAATAACTTATGGCAACACAAAAGAAAACATGGGAGCGGTGGAGATGGAGGTCTCGGCGTTCTGGCGATTTACTCAGAAGGCTTCAGTAGAAGCTGCTGGGAGTCCCAGCAG
>NW_011344092.1:0-4932 GCF_000735185.1 Notothenia coriiceps
TCCTCTACATCAACACGTGTCCCCTCTTCTTCATGTCTCTTCTACATCAACATGTGTCCCCTCTTCTCCATGTCTCTTCTACATCAACATGTGTCCCCTCTTCCTCATGTCTCCTCAACATCAACATGTGTCCCCTCTTCTTCATGTCTCTTCTTGATCAACATGTGTCCCCTCTTCTTCATGTCTCTTCTACATCAACATGTGTCCCCTCTTCTTCATGTCTCTTCTACATCAACATGTGTCCCCTCTTCTTCATGTCTCTTCTACATCAACATGTGTCCCCTCTTCTTCATGTCTCTTCTACATCAACATGTGTCCCCTCTTCTTCATGTCTCTTCTACATCAACATGTGTCCCCTCTTCTTCATGTCTCTTCTACCTCAACATGTGTCCCCTCTTCTTCATGTCTCTTCTACATCAACAT
This sequence comes from Notothenia coriiceps, assembly GCF_000735185.1. Taxonomy (NCBI): domain Eukaryota; kingdom Metazoa; phylum Chordata; class Actinopteri; order Perciformes; family Nototheniidae; genus Notothenia; species Notothenia coriiceps. Next base: position 424 of record NW_011344092.1, read on the forward strand.
GTGTCCCCTCTGTGGAAAGAGACTCTGAAAGTTTCAGGAACAAAGATTCTCTCTCTTTTTGTCCTGATCCATTTCTATAAAAACCTGTCTGAAAATGAGCTGATCAGATTTTGGCCACTTTATGATGTCATAACGATGTTTTGTCTTGTGTAACCATTAGCCAATCGGCAACCAAGGTAACCCCCCCCCTTATCACCTGAATCTCCTCCTAGAGCACCATTGAGTTCTTTATAACCAAATGTCTCTCAGAGGGGCGTGGGGAGGGGCTCCTTATTTTCATCTAAAGTAACAGACAGAGAATTAGCACTTTGGAAACAGGGCTGAAACAGAGGGGATTATGGGTAATGCTGCAATGATCTGTTTGGTGTTTCAACCAATCAGAGACAGGCTCTGTATATATCTGAGACCTGTGATATACTGATGAGAAACAGTGTGATAGGGGACCTTTAATGTGTGTAATTATCATTATTGTGTGATGTTACAGACCTGGTTTCTCCCTCCTCTCAGAGGACGAGTCTCTGATCTTCAGAGTCCATCCCCCCGCTGCCGGCTCCCCCCAGCTGTGAGTCGTCATCAGTTCCCACGCCGGAAACCCCTCGGTGGAGTCGTCAAAGGGCCTGAACACAAACGTTACATAATCAGGAAAAATACTACTACTAACACCACTACTGCTGATACTACTATTATTACTACTGTATTTCTACTGCTTATTCAAATACTAAAAGTACTGCTTACTCGACTACAACTACTATTAGTGCTGGTGATAATACTATTACTACTGTATTTCTACTTCTGCTTATTCAAATGCTAAAAGTACTGCTTATTCAAATACTAAAAGTACTGCTTATTCAAATACTAAAAGTACTGCTTATTCAAATACTAAAAGTACTGCTTATTCGACTTCAACTACTGCTGCTGATACTATTATTATTAGTACTAGTACTGCTGCTGATGCTAATAATATTACTACTGTATTTCTAATGCTTATTCAAATACTAAAAGTACTGCTTATTCAAATACAAAAAGTACTGCTTATTCAAATACTAAAAGTACTGCTTATTCAAATACAAAAAGTACTGCTTATTCAAATACTAAAAGTACTGCTTATTCAAATACTAAAAGTACTGCTTATTCAAATACTAAAAGTACTGCTTATTCGATTACAACTACTACGACAGAAAAATTTCAAACAGAACTTTGTCACAGCCGGTTGTTTTGCTGTAATGCAAACGGGGGATGCCAATACTAATTCTACTACCAAATATTTGTATATAGGACTGTGCAATAGTTAGTATTATACAGAACATACAGTACATGTAGCATAACCTAGCCTTGCATCATTCCTGCCTACATATAATTATTGTTTTTAACTCTCTTAAATGCTTACGTTTTTCATTTAAAACTTGTTCTTGATTTAGCTGTGCTTTAACACCAACTTAGTTACTGTGCGCACCACAACCAGCACTATTTGAACAAAGTCATTAAGACTCAAGTTTGTCTCGTTGCTTTTCGCTGTGTTTTTGGCATTACAGTTGGCAAGCTGCAAGCTGCAAACTGCATGTAGTTGAAATTTGCCAACAATTAAAAAATGCCAGATTCCCGCTCTGCTACCAGTTTACTGAACCATATGAGCACAACTCGGGGGCTGTTTGCCAACATCAAAATGTTTTTCTGTAATGAGACAATGTTCCAAACTGACTAATTAAACACTGTGGAGAATTGTGCTTAAAACTAAAGTGTTAATTGATGCTTATACATTACTGGGTAACAGAAACCATGAGAAGCTTTACGGTGAGGATGTGAGGTTGGATATTCCTCAAATTATTTAGCATTTGTCTGAGCTCCCTGTTGAAGACATTTTTCATTTCTAATGAAATATTATGAATATTTTGTATGTGATGTTTTATTATTTATAATTATTATTGTTTTGATTGATGCTGACTATCAATGGATTATGATGGTGACGTCACATAGGCCTGGTTTTGGCCCTTTAATAGACGACAGGTGCTCACGATGAGTGGAAGGCAAACCATTTATTAACCGCACGATAGAGCCCGCACGGTGAATTCTGGATGAGAAAATGTGCCAAAGATATGCCGTATGGCTTCCAATCTTTTGTCTAAGAGTTTACATTTTTGTTTAGTATTTTTAAAGGTCTCCTATTATCCTGTTTTTCCTCAATATATCACAGGTCTCAGATATATACAGAGCCTGTCTCTGATTGGCTGAAACACCAAACAGATCATTGCAGCATTACCCATAATCCCCTCTGTTTCAGCCCTGTTTCCAAAGTGCTGATTCTCTGTCTGTTACTTTCGATGAAAATAAGGAGCCCCTTCCTACGCCCCTCTGAGAGAGATTGGGTTACAAAGAACTCAATGGTGCTCTAGGAGGAGATTCAGGTGATAAGGGGGGGGGGGGGGGTTACCTTGGTTGCTGATTGGCTAATGGTTACACAAGACAACACATCGTTATGACATCATAAAGTGGCCAAAATCTGATCAGCTCATTTTCAGACAGGTTTAAATGGATCAGGACAAAAAGAGAGAGAATCTTTGTTCCTGAAACTTTCAGAGTCTCTTTCCACAGAGGAGACACATGTTGATGTAGAAGAGACATGGAGAAGAGGGGACATATGTTGATGTAGAAGAGACATGTAGAAGAGGGGACACATGTTGATGTAGAAGAGACATGAAGAAGAGGGGACACATGTTGATGTAGAAGAGACATGGAGAAGAGGGGACACATGCTGATGTAGAAGAGACATGAAGAAGAGGGGACACATGTTGATGTAGAAGAGACATGAAGAAGAGGGGACACATGTTGATGTAGAAGAGACATGAAGAAGAGGGGACACATGTTGATGTAGAAGAGACATGGAGAAGAGGGGACACATGTTGATGTAGAAGAGACATGAAGAAGAGGGGACACATGTTGATGTAGAAGAGACATGAAGAAGAGGGGACACATGTTGATGTAGAAGAGACATGGAGAAGAGGGGACACATGTTGATGTAGAAGAGACATGGAGAAGAGGGGACACATGCTGATGTAGAAGAGACATGAAGAAGAGGGGACACATGTTGAGAAGAGACATGAAGAAGAGGGGACACATGTTGATGTAGAAGAGACATGGAGAAGAGGGGACACATGTTGATGTAGAAGAGACATGGAGAAGAGGGGACACATGTTGATGTAGAAGAGACATGGAGAAGAGGGGACACATGCTGATGTAGAAGAGACATGAAGAAGAGGGGACACATGTTGAGAAGAGACATAAAGAAGAGGGGACACATGTTGATGTAGGAGAGACATGAAGAAGAGGGGACACATGTAGCACTACCTGTTATTGAGCAGCTTGGACTCGGTGCCTGATGGAGATGTGAGCATGATGGAGAGGTCTCCGCGGCGCCGATGATCAATGGAGAGCCGGACGACCACATGCTCCACGAAAACAACTCGAGAAGAGCAGCCGCTGCTCTGAAACACCGACGTCAGCACCGAGCCCGGGAATATAGCTCTGTGGTGTCAGGAACACGGGGAGAAGACACATAGTGAGAAGTAGTTAAGAACATTGGCTGGCAGAGAACTCTCTGTTCCCTAGCTTCTCAAGGACTTCAAATCACACTGTACATTTATATATTCAGATCAATATTTAATATTCCATCCCTCACATACTTAAGTATACATAATAACTTTAAAGCTGTATTGTTAACTTGTAAATTCAACATGTATATTTTCTACTTTCTTGTTTATTTCTTTTAATTGTTATTGTACAATGCCATGTCTGTTTATGCTGCTGCAACACAAACATTTCCCAAATTGGGATCAATAAAGTATTTCTTATCTTACTCATGTATTGTAGTTTAGTCAATGTACTTTACCTGAGTATTTAGAATAGATTAGATGTACTTAATTGATCCCAAATCAGGAAATTGTTTTGACACAGAAGCATTTTAACAAAGCATTGCCCAACAGTTAAAAATATCATAAAATAAATCAAACAATAAACAATATAAATACATATCTAAACAGTAGAAAGATAATTTAAATCATGCGACATGCAATCTAAAATGGAAATAGACCAATCTACTACTAAAAAACAAAAACAAAAATGCTCTGAATGGTTAGCTGGCCAGCTCTGTTGTGATTGGTCAACCGCTTAGAGACACGTACAATGTGTTGGAGCGCTAGATGTCTGAGTGTTGAGGTCGCGTTAACCGAATATTTTCCGTCTATGACGGATTTTTTTTAACAATGACGGACAAATCTGAAAGCAGACCGTCATTTTGACAGATTAGAACAAACTCGGAACAGCGTCAAAGTTTCCCCGCAGCGAGGCTCCGGTGTTATGCCGTGTTATGCATGCCCTCCAAAAAGGAAATTATACCGTTTCCAAACCTAACTTTGCCGTACAAATCATTGAAATGTTTGTGAGTTTTGGCTTTACGCTGTGCACGCTCCCGCGAGGTGCAGCAAGCAGCCATGCATAACACGGCGCATGAGAACT
>NW_011344093.1:0-1384 GCF_000735185.1 Notothenia coriiceps
TGTGTGTGTGTGTGTGTGTGTGTGTGTGTGTGTGTGTGTGTGTGTGTGTGTGTGTGTGTGTGTGTGTGTGTGTGTGTGTGTGTATATGTGTGTGTATATGTGTGTGTAAGCGTGATTGTGAAACAACATGTTTTAACACGCTGGTTTTAACAAAAGTTTTCTTGCACTTCACTGCTTCTGGATGTGTTTAGCGAAAAGTAACAAAAAGGATGTATATTCAGTGGAAATGGTTTCAAACCCTTTTTAGTATAATGGAGAACTCTTACAAAGGTTTAATCTTAAAGCTGTGTTGGGTTCCTTTGCATGTCAGTGATCACATCTCATTAGAACTGCTTAAACACAACTGTAGATCACACAGCATGATATGGGCTCTAAAACTGAGACGTATGTAATATTGTACTTTGTATTAAGTAACTTGAACTAATGTTGACAGGTAAATGTAGTGGCGTCAAAGTATACAGTTGCATTAAAATAGAAATAAAGTAAAGTATCTCAAATGAGTCAATACTTCTGACTGTTGATACTACACTACATTTACATTTGTAAAAACAAGAAATATTTAGCCTATATCCAGGGGCGCCGCCAGGGATTTTGGGCCCCATGAAAAGATATCACATTGGTTACTTAAACATTTTTTTCTAAATGGTCTTAATTGGTTTGGGCCCCTGTCAGTGACGGGCCCTTAGAATCGTCCTAACTTTTCACCCCCTTACCCCCCTACCTGTATCAGACATACGTTTATAAATAATATTTTGGATTTAGAAAATGTTGAGGATTAAAGCTTAGTAGAACTTTAAAAACAGCATTCCTGTAAGATATTATGAATGTGAATGTTGTATGGATCCCCTGCTCTGGGCACCCCTCCTTTAGGACAGCGGTAGCAGCTTTTTGAGTCTCTCTGGTTCTGGAAGTACATTACATTCTGAATAGACAATGTAGGGTGGAGCTCTCTCTATACTCAACACCACATACTGTATAAACAGTAAGATACAAGTGTCCATGAACACACCAGTTAAGGACTTAACTATGGCTCGTGAGGTGCATGTTGCTACAGAACATCCAAATACTGAGCTCAACATGTACAGCTTCCCACTAAATGGATCCATCAATCTGACTTCCTTTATTTAGCAGCAAAGTCTTTATAGTACGGAGCCCCTAAAGGGACATGGAAAAAAAAAAAAAAAAGGGAGAGAGAAAAAAAATAAAGTCAGGAAAACGGATTCGTTTCGCGTGCGCACGAGAAACAAATCCGTTTTCCTGACTTAATTTTTTTTGAGAAAGTTACCGATGCACCAAGGAGGAAGTTACGGAGCCCCTAAAGGGACATGGAAAAAAAAAAAAAAAAAGGGAGAGAGAAAAAAAATAAAGTCAGGAAAACGGTTTC